>NC_053438.1:24257997-24561600 GCF_007990345.1 Gossypium hirsutum | reverse complement strand
ACTCGAAGGGGAATCTATGCACATATGGCATGACTTCTAATTATCTCTGGTTAATTTATAATGAATTTACAAAAGTCGGAATAGGGAATCCAGAAATCGCTCTGGCCCTGTTTCACAAGAGTTTAATTATCTCCTAACATACAGCTCATATGGTCGTTTGTTTCTTCTATATGAAAATAGACTCATCGAGCTTCGATTACATAATTTATTCATTAATTAATTCCACTCATACTATTTTTAGTGATTTTTCAATCTCACGTCACTGCTGCTGCCAGCATCTGTTACTAAAGCAACTATGCCTATTTCGTGATTTCTCCTTGATCTAACTAGTAATTCATCATACATATCACAAATTATGATCATGACTAGCCATGCCAAGGCTAATCATTGTCAAACATCTCCCTACTACACTATTGTCGTATCATGAATTTTGACACCAAAAATAATCAACCATGACATATGGCATAAAAATCGAATTTCCAAGACTTACGACCTAATATTATAGAACCAAATCCAACCGAACATTTATGCCATTTTCGCATGGCTAAAAGTTTACATACCAAATTTCAGCAAAACATATTAGCTATACATGCCGAAATGTTCTCCTAGACAGACTAAAAAGAAGATACCAAAAGTTGCTAGCCGGTGTGATGACTTCGATGACGGCCCGATCACGCAAAAAGAGACGAGTCCAAGAAACCTAAAATAGGTGACAAGGAAACACCGAGTGAGTATATAACTCAGTAAGTCATAAGCAATGCATCACCATCCATTAATAACATTATCACAAGAGGAAACAAAATGGAACGAGGCTAGTTACTCCATCCATACCGAACCATACCATAGTTCCTTAGACCTATCGGTTCAATCTCATACCAAGTCATGCATTCACATTCCATATACTAATCAATAGGATATTTGAGGCATTTCATACATCATTGTATTTTCGTTACAATCATACAACTAAACGACCTTTCACCTATTCCGCGATAAATCTTATGTACGTGACTTCAATTATAATTGTCACATAGGTTCAAACTTACCAAGCTCAACTCCAAATATAAACGTAGCACCTATTAGCCATGAACTCAAGGTACTTACCCGATCCGCTGTCCGTGATCAACTCAATAATGTCGCACACTTAGTGTCCATAGTGATTCAAAAGTATATATTAAGTCCGCACACTCAGTGCTATATAACCAACTCGCACACTTAGTGCTATATAATCAAACTCGCACACTTAGTGCTGTACAATTTAAACCCGCACACTTAGTGCCAATCTCATGATCATAAATGTTTATACCCGCACACTTAGTGCCGAGATCAACAACTCAATACATCTCACCTCTTTTCTTTTCATTCAACACTTTCATCACCACATGCATACATGTATATATAATATTTATCATTCCATTCAGCATCATTACATAGACGTTATGACCATTTAAATTAATACAAACTATATGCTTAATGACTTACTTTGTGTTGGGTAAGACGGTTCCAACTCGGCTACTCGATGATCTTTTCTTTGCCTTTGCTTGATTCTCCTCCTTTAACTCCTTGAGCTTAATCAATAAATCAACTAGTTAACCATCTTGCAAACATTCAATAATTCAATTACACATGCATATTATGTCGTAATTCGGCAACCATCCTCACTAATTACCCATTTAGTGATTATAAACATAAAAAGGTAACATCACGAATGGGATACTTAATGTATATATATATGTATATATATACTTCGAATGGGCATCACAATTAGATTTAACACCACCTTCAACTCAATTAGATGGTCGAATGCATGTATATATGCACAATGTCAACTATAACATCATTTAAACACCTAATTCATCTCATGAACACTCGACCCATTTTTACCCCATATGGCCGAATGTGTAAGATTACATCAACACCACCGATGTACTTAATTAGGTGGCCAAATATACCAAGTTAGACTGACATTATACGTCACAAGAAATCTAATTTAATTTGTCAATTGCTTGGCCAAGAACTCACAAGTGCCTTATCTACAACCTAATTCGGGCCTTACTACTTAAACTTAGCCTTTCAACACTTATCTCATTGTTTTAGAAGGCCGAATCCTTATGTGTTCCAAACATCTAGCTTACTCAATTCAACACATCAAAACGACATTTAGGCCGATTTTGCTAGCACACAAGCTTGACCGAATTTCCTTGACTCTAGTCACCTAAATTTTATTCTTTAAAACTCATCCAACTCATATTTTCATTGACAACCTCCTTAACTTCAATTTATTCACATCTTTAATCATGCTACATTCGACCATTATTTAACAATAATTCATGTATCCTTTTTATTAAACACTCAAAATCAACCATCTTCATACCTCATCATCAAAGACATCAAAATACCAACCAAGAATGTAACATTCATGGCCGAATATCATCTCCATCAATTAACAAAATTTGAACCATGGCTAGGTAGATTTCAAACTTACAACTTAAAATATACATGAATCTCAAGAATAATATCAAACATACCTCGATCTAGTTACATGCATGGCCAAACTTCTTAGAAACTTTTCCCCTAGGCACTGAATATTCAAGAGCTTCTTAATAATTTAAAGGTGACCAAATGCTTAACTTCAATTTCTTCTTTTTCTTTTCAATTCGGCCAAGAAGAACCAAAGAACACAACTTGTTTTTTTTCTTCCTTAGAACATTCGGCCAAGGAATGAAGAAAGATGGACACTTTTTTTTTGTTTTTTCTTTCTAGTTTCGGCCAAATGGGGGGGGGAACAACCACACACTTTTTTTTTTGTTTTCATCATATTCCCTTTCATTATTTTATGCCCATGCTCCTTATTTTATCATACTTCCCATGAAACACTAACTCAACATGTTTATGACATGTTCTTGCCCATCACACTTGGTCTACCATGCTTGTCATGGCCGGCCACTACTAATTAGGGGGGAAATTGACATGCAAGTCCCCCCTTTTTATTTCATGCACTAATAGATCCTTATGCTTTGACCTATCACATTTCAAAATTTCTCACATAAGTCCTATTTACTAAAATTCACCTACAATTAAACAAAATTCAAACACGAAATTTTCACACATGCACATGTACATATAATGAGCATCAATTATGACGGTTAATTATTTTTTATGACTCGGTTTAGCGGTCTCGAAACCACTTCCCGACTAGGGTCAATTTTGGGCTGTCACATGATGAACATATTTCCCTTCTATAGCAACATAAAATTCTCACTCTAACATTTACTTATGAACATTAGGTATTTTTTACCGATTATGTCGTTTTACCTCATTTTCACTTAAAACCGCCTAGCAAAAGGTTGTTTAACATAATTTAAAAGCTTCATATTCTACCATAAAACATAAAAATAAACACATTTCACCTATGGGTATTTTTCAAAAATATTAACCCTAACATGAATTAATGGTAGAATAAGCTAAATCGAGCTATGATGACTCCAAAAACATAAAAAAACATTAAAAACGGGGCTTGGATGCACTTACTATGCGCTTGAGAAAGTGAAGAAACCTTAGCTATCGAGTCTCTTGAAATTCAGCCCTTATGGAGAATATGAGCACATTTTTCCATCTTTTTCCCTTTTAATTCTTTTTATTACTAAATGACTAAAATGCCCTTCATTAAAACTTTAGTTATTTTTGTCTATGCATGCCCAGTTTTGTCCATGAAAACCTAATGGTCTAATTACCATTTAAGGACCTCTACTTCAATTATGCACTTCAATTAAATCCTTTATCATCTAAAACTCATATTTACCCACTTTTGCAATTAGACCCTAATATGTAATTTAGACATGCAATAAACTTTTCTATCTCAGATTTGTGGTTTCACAACCACTTTCCATTTCGACCCTATTTTGGGAAGTTACAAAATGGCTAAGAAGCAAATCGGGACCAGTTTTGAATTATTTAGAAAGTTTAGGAAAAAACTGTAAAATTTGCAAAATAGTGGTCACACGACCATGTGCCTCACAAGGTTGAGACACAAGCCTGTGTCTTAGGTCGTGTAACCTTCGAACTAGGGACACACGACCGTATTCCAGCCTGTGTCCTCACCCGTGTAACTCTCTGAGTACGGTGACATGGTCGTGTCACACACCCGTGTGCTAGGCCGTGTAACTCATTGACTACAGCCTTTGAAATCCTCATATGACACATGGCTGAGTCACACACCCATATTTCAGGTTGTGTGGACCCAAAGTATACCTATAATCAAGCCATTACAATACCATTTCATGCATAAACATTCAACCTATTTAAGCACACATTCAAAGTACCTAAACATCATTCAAACTTAAATAAATATGCGATTTGAACAACCTAAGTCAACTAACCAATGTGCCATTCAAAGTGTAACACCCCGAACCCGAGACCGACACCGGAGTCGAACACGAGGTGATAACAGACTTTAAACCCCTTATAAAAATATTTCTCAGACACTGCCAATCTGCGTACTAGTCGCTTTAAAAATCATATCTTGAGTTTCACAACTCGAAAATCCGTTTCGTGATTTTCCCTGAAACTAGACTCATATACCCATCTACATATTATTTTTCTAGAATTTTTGGTCGGGCCAATTAGTACAGTTTATTAGTCAAGTCTCCCATGTTACAGGGATCGACTACCCTGACCTTTGCGCATTACGACTTGGATATCTCCTTGTACAGGGCTCCAATACTGATGCCGTTTGTTTCTATAGAAACTAGACTCAGAGAGGAATCTATCCATATATGGTATGACTCCTAATTATCTCTGGTTAATTTATAATTAATTTCCAAATTCTGAACAGGAAATCCAGAAACCGTTCTGGACCTGTCTCACGAGAACCTGAATATCTCTTAACATATTGTCCGTATGATTGTTTCGTTACTTTTCTATGAAAGTAGATTCATCAAGGTTTGTTTACATAATTTATTCACTATTTAATTCCCTTCCTACTATTTTTAGTGATTTTCCAAATCTACATCACTGCTGCTGTCAGCATCTGCCTTTAAGGTAGACTTTACCTATTTCATGGTTTCCATGATTCAACTAGCCCTTTTTTGCATAAATAGCACAATTTATGAAAGTGATTAACCATCCCCATGGCCAATCCTTGTCAAGCATATCCACACCAAATGATTATAACATTATACTCAAACACATATAAGCCATTTTCGCATGGCTATCCAAAATTTATACAAGTCCAAAGGGTCCACGACCCACAACAAACGGGTAGTCCTATACATGCCATTTCGAAGTTCAACCAAAATTGTACCAAAAGGGGGCTTTGATAGTGTGGGCGACTTTGACCTCAAGATCCCGAGTCCGATAGCTGGAGAACCAAATCTATAAAACAGAGGAGCAATGAAACGGAGTAAGCAATTTATGCTTAGTAAGTTTTGAGCAAGGAATTCCAGCACAACAAAAGTATAGCATTCAAATAGCTAAACGGATAATTTCATATGCACAAATTTTCGATATCATACTTGCTTCACATTATCAACCCTTATGTACATACACAAAAGATCAACTTAGCCAAAGGCCGGTAGCTCGTTTATCAACTGAGCGGATACTTATTTGTAAGGGCTCAACTAAATTCAAGCACATACGAAACATACCTCAATGTTGGGATGTTTCGAGAGTATTAACTGGAAATTTTACAGCAAGTTCATTCATTCCCAAATCACGTACCTTCGGAATTTAACCGAATATAGCTCCTCGTTCAAATGCCTTCGGGACATAGCCCGGTTATAGTAACTCGCACAAATGCCTTCGGGACTTAACCCGGATTTAGTAACTCGCACAAATGCCTTCGGGCTTAGCCCGGAATTAGTATCTCGCACAAATGCCTTCGGGCTTAGCCCGGAATTAGTATCTCGCACAAATGCCTTCGGGCTTAGCCCGGAATTAGTATCTCTCTCAAATGCCTTCGGATCTTAGTCCGGATATGGTCACTTAGCACAAAGCCTTCGGGACTTAGCCCGGACATCATTCAAATAACCATGCACATTTAACAATAAATCATGGCACATTCGTATTTCGTTTTTGTTAGCAAAACTCAAACACAAGACATTTATCATTCTTGCAATTTCGGCTCAATAGCCACACACAAAGAGCATGATTTTGTTTACTTAAAACATGATCTAATCAAATCTTAATTTAAGCTCTCTTACTCAAGAACTTACCTCGGGTGTTGTCGAACGATTCCGATAGCTATTCGACCACTTTTTCCTTCCCTTTATCGGATTTATTTCCCCTTTGCTCTTGAGCTTAATTAAACAAATAAATTGATTTAATCATTTGAGCATCGAAAAGAGGAACACAAGGCACTTAGCCCATATTTATACATTAGACATTAAAGTCACATATGTACGGAATCATGAATCAAACTCAACATTTTAGCTAATTTTTCCCCCTTGGCCGAATATGCATGTCTATTTTGGGGCCGATTTCAACACTTAATACATTCTACAAGTATGGTCACTTGTATTGACTAAACACCCTTTTGTTTCAAGTTCAAAACTTGACTAATACACACATATATACACTAGTAAAGCATCCTCTCCCTTTCCATCAATTTAACACATGCATTACTCATTAATATACAAAAATTATATTCGGCCTTAGCACACAACTTGCTAGCCGATTCTTCTCCATTTAGCAACCAATGCACATATGTGCTCACTCAAAAATGCTAAAAAAAAAAGAGATTCAAGAATCATCAAGCCACCATCACATGCATCATTAACAAGCTTCATATTTAGCATGCAATGGCATTAACACAAACTCCACCTAGGCCGAATCTTAACTCATCTTCATGCCTCATCACCACAACATCAAACATCAACCAAGAATGATGCATCCATGGCCGAGTGTCATTTCCATCACATAGCAAGATTTAGACCATGGGCTAGGTAGAACTCAAGCTAACAACTAAAATATGCATGAATCTCAAAGAATAATATCAAACATACCTCAATCTAGTTACATGCATGGCCAAACTTCCTCCTAATCCTCTTCCAAACAAAACATGAAGCAAGAACTCCTTCCTCCTTCCTTAGAATTTCGGTCAAAAGAGGATGAAAAAGGATGACCAAGTTTTTCTTTTCCTTTCTTTAGCTCACGGCAATGGGGGTGGGGAAACAACCACTCATTTTTTTGTTTTTCCTTTCTTTATTACCCATACTCCTTATTTTATTTTTTTCCTACATACCTCACTAGGCCAACATGTTCCCAACATGTTTCCACCCATAGCATGGCCAACCACTAGCTCAAAATTTGGGTAATTTGACATGCAAACCCATCATTTTCACAACATGCATTAATAGACCATTTTAAATTAGCCTATCATATTTTCACCATGTCTCATATCGATCCCTATTTAATAATTTCTCATGAAATTGGCAAAATTGGAGAATGAAACTTCCACATACTCATGTACACACATAATAAGCATAGAATATGGAAATCAATTATTTTATGACTCGGTTTTGTGGTCCCGAAACCACTTCCCGACTAGGGTCAATTTTGGGCTGTCACACAAAGTGCTGCCTTATTTTCAAGCATGAATACTTGATTCCATTATGTAACTAAATCACATTACAAAATACCATTTCCAAGCCAGCATTATCGTACCATATGACCATGCACAAAAATTATCTAAACATATCCATAAGCTACATTCAAGCTTACCAACCTAGTCCATATAGGTACTAAAACATACCACATTTAACCATCATCAACCATTCAAAACATACCATGAGATCATGATTTTTAATCGCTAAAGGGTTAAGATGACCGTACTTATCAAGCCATACCATCCATCATATAAACATAAACTTCAAGACATAAGCATAAGAATTCAACCATCCAATACATTCATGAGTCATCAATACAAAAGACCTATACATGCCATTATAAACCTAAGCCATAATACTTAAAACTACTGAATTGATTGCTGGATAGTGTGATAGATCTCCAACGACCTTCAAACCAAATCAAGCTTCCGATGGCTTATAAAACATAGAAAAGAAAACACATAAGCAACAAATGCTTAGTAAGCTCGTATAAACTTAAATTAAACTTACCACTTCATTAATACAATTCATAGATTAAACATAAATCATTACCAATGCCATAAGCTTGGTATAGGCCTATTGGAACACCATCAAACTCTCAAATTAGTAAGTTCACCTATCCATGATTTAAATGAATTCATCCATTGTATAGGTAAATTTCTCATATATAAGCACATCATTTAATATATCAATCTTTTTATAGCACTATGTTACATATGAGATCATCTATAATATATGAACTTTACCATGCATGAACATAACCTTTAATTCATCAATAATACCATAATCATAAACCTTTTCATAAAATTATATACCATTCCATTTACATACTTACCATTCCATCCAAAATGGTTAACATAATCCTAAACAACATAATCAATTTACAAATTAGCACACTTGTACATAATTTAAATGCATTCATCCATAAAAGAAATAGATTTATACATGTAATCACACCATTTAGATCATAAATCCTTTACATAAGTTCATGATTCATTCCATTTGGATACTTACCATTTTGTTTTCTTTTCATACCTGTTGAACCATTTAGAATTACATCGGATACATGGGAAAGTTCACACAAAGTGTGCCCGTACATATAACCTTAACGTTTCCTTAACATCAATGCTCACACGAGCTGTAAAATGGGCCTGCTCATACAAGCTGTGGGTCAGAATGCAAGCTACACGATGCTACTCACACGAGCTATGGAGTATCCGCAACAAATGCAGGACCTCAGCAATCGGTAGGACATTCAGGACCAACACCCAAAACATGAAATCCCTAATGACATGTCATTTGTATCCTATGAATTCCTAAGGTTCAACCGAGCTCGTGGTATGACATGTTATTATTTAATATTTAGGAGTCAAATATGGTATTAAAATCAATTTTGAATTGACAATTTTTACTATTTGAATGAATAATTAGGTTTAAGTGATATGACCCTAAAATTAAGTGGTTTTAGAAAATGAGGTATCGGGACCTCGTTTCCATAATCCGAGTCGTAAATATTTTACCAAATATTTACAGTGTTATTAAGGTCGTATTAAAATTTGGCTAAGAAATTTTAATGTTTAGTTCGTCAATTGAATAAAAGGACTAAATTGTAATAGATGTTAAAACTCATTTATTATTGAATTACGTGATTAAAGGGAAAAAATAGTAAAGATGGGAGGTTTTATTATGTAATTATGCCATTTCTAAATTGCATGGATGGTTAAAGCATGAAATAGGTTGAAATTTATGCATAATTGAAGGGTAAATTGGTAATTTAATAAAGAAATAATTAGTAAAATAAAACAAAAGGGAATTGTCATCTTCCTAATTGTTTTTGACAGAATTTGAGAAAGGAGAAAATCACCATTGAAGGTTGAAGGTTCGTCCGTCACATTTTCTTTGCATGTCAGTTCAATTTGAGCTTATTTCTTGTAATTTTTATGTTTTTGAGATCATTGCAACTAGGTCTAGCTAACCCATAGCTTCGTTTTTGAAACTATCAAAAATTTTAGATGATACAATTTAGGAGTTCTTCATGTTCATGATGTTAAATAATATATTTGAGTTGTTAGTTGTTGATTATGAGTATTTTATTAAGTGATTTTTTATAATTTTAATGTTTAGAGATTAAATTGTTGAAAAAGTAAAGTTCAAAGTAAATTGTGCGAAATGAAGAGAAAAGTGGGCTGATATGAAACCTTAAGAAAATCGGTTAACATGAAATTTTATTAAATGTGGTGAAATTTCAAGTTTTGGATTTAGGGACTAAATTGCATAAAAGCTAAAAGATTAGGGGTAATTTTGTAAGTTTTCCAATAATAAGAGTTAAAAGTTAAATTAATTATTTTAAGTTATTGAAGGGTTTAATGGAGTGAAACATTATTATTTAGAGCACAAAACAAATCAAACGGATCAAAATTGAGGAAAATTTGTGGTTGGATTAGTCGTCAACTTCGTTGTTACAACTGTATTTGTCAAGGTAAGTTCGTATATGGATAGAAATTATTATTTTCCATTTTGGATTAATGTAAATAGTTATTTATGTTTTGGTTAATCTAATTGATAAAGTTGTGATAAATTATTATTATGGGTCAATTAGAGGAATTAATCAAATTAAAGGATATGTGAACTATTTTTAATGTATTTGGTGATTATTAATTATTGATTGTCTATATAAATGTTACTTGGATTGAGGTAAGTTCATAATGTTTGATGTGGAAATTGTAAGTTTCTTGAAAATAAGTTAATTGTTCCTGATAAATTGTATAAATACATGTGAAATTTTATATGTTATAATAGTATTTTAAATATTGAAATTAAATTCACATGAAAGTGATTATGGATGGTGACAATCCTTGTGATGGCACATTGACAATATGAATACATATTGATATTCTATTATGTGTACGGAAACGATGAAGTGCCCTTGATTGATCAATTTGTATAAAGGTAATGAATTACATAAAATGCCCAATTGAACGTAGTAATCACTAGGATACGATTGGCATGCCAATAGGGTCAATATGTGTGCTTGTACGGGGTTTTCACTTCAGTGCCTTTGTTTGCACTTCGGTGCCTTTTCAGTGCCTTTGTTTGCACTTCGGTGCCTTTGTATACACTTTAGTGTCCCTGTTCACATTACGGTGCCCCTGTTTGTACATTTGTGCCCTGTCAACACTTCGGTGCTCCTTTTATGCATCTATGATGCCTCTGGTGTGGTGTAGCTACCCGAGTATCCGAGTCAAGTTACTAGTTCATCGAGCTAAATATTAATGACTTTACAAAAGTATTTATGTGCTTAAAGGCTAATGTATAGTCAAGATATTACTAAATGTTAAATTTTCAATGAACTACTTGATCATGTGTGAGTATAATTATATCAATGATTATACGGTTAAAGATAGTTGTTTATAGACATAGATCAATGAGTTTGGATTGAATTATTATTATAGTACAGGAAGCGTACGATGAATGATTTTCAGTACTAATAAGTGCTTCATAAATGATTAACATGTATGATTAATCTATTTATGTATTTTTTCACTTTTTAAGTGAAAGTAAGTGATTCCTGGATTATATGTTTATATGAAAGTTTGAAACGAAAGATGAATTATAGAATAATCACATGTTAAGTGTGTAGGTGTTATCGTAAGAAGAAATGTTTAAGTGAAATAGTTAGATGAAATGCTTATGTGGAAAAGTATATATATGTATAAGCAAGGCTACACCAATTATCCATGAGAGGTGTAGTGAATAGAAAACAAAAGTTAGCTTAAGATATAATGAAAATTATGCTTAGTTTTTTATCCTGATATGTTCAGTAGTTAAGTTGCCTTTATGTGAACTTACTAAGCATTACTGCTTATGTTACTTTTTTTATTTTCCTGTAGATCATCGGAAGGCTCGACCGATTGGAATCTCGTCGGAGCACCGTCACGCTATTCATTTATTATAATGGTAGTTTTTTATTACTTTGATTTTGGTTATAAGTGGCATGTATAGGGTTGAATGTCTATTTAGTATGTTGGTTTGGTACATTTTGATGCCTTACCAAGTTATGTCATTTTGGTTACCTTATAATTCTTGTATTTAAGGTTCTTTTGGTATGTTGATGATGGCTTACAAATGATTAATTTAAGACATGTTTTGGTACATATTTGAATTAGGTCTTTATGCATGTATTGAGGTAATGTTAGCATGTATAGGTAAATGATATATTGATGCTATTATGGTTCCCTAGAATAGCATATTGGTTAGGTGATTTTGGATGATTGAAATGGCATGTTTATATAGGTTTCAATGGTGTTTGAACCCTTGAATGTGTGCCTAAATGGTTTGATTGGTTAGATATGAATTAGGCTTGAATTGGCATAAGTTTAGGTACATTTTTGGGTTCATATGGCTTGAGACACGGGCTATCACACGGCTGTGTGACACACACGGCCTGGCAATATGGCTGTGTGTAATTTGTAAGTTTATTAATGTTTCAAGTCAGTGAGTTACACAGCCTGGCACACAGGTGTGTGACATGACCGTGTGACCCTACTGAGTGTGTTACATGGATGAGGACGTGGGCTGAGACACGGTCGTGTGTCCCTTGTTCGAAAGTTACATGGCCTGAGACACAGGCGTGTGTCTCAACTGTGTGAGTCACACAGCCTGGCCACACGGGCGTGTGGCCCTATTTTGAAAATTTTACATTTTTTTCCTAGACTTTCCATGTTGTTTCAAATTGGTCCCGTCTTGCTTCTAAACTATTTTTTTGGGCCTCGAGGGCTCGATTTAGGGACAGTATGCATGTATATGATTGGTTTATGATGCAATTATATTATTGAATGATATAAAGTTTAAAATTTTTTTATTGTACCGTAATGCTCTATAACCCTAATCCAACGACCGAGATGGGTTAGCGGTGTTACACTAATAGTGTTTACAACTTCACCAAATTTAATACAAATCCTTCCAAAGTAATCCTTGAGGCGTTGCCTCTAAGGGAGCCCCTCTATATGCATACACAGCTATTGTATTCCACCTAGCTTCTAACGAAAGATTGGCTTGGACCCTCTCAAATTTTTAGTACCTTTAATGAACCTGTAATTTGAGTAGTAAGCTTATAAGTTTAGGTGAACTTAGTGAGATTCACATATATATATATAAAATAAAATAAATTTAAAGCATTCAACTCAAATTTTAACGCCTTGTTAACCGTATTCATTAATTTCGATAACCAACAATTGACAATTGCTCAAATGGATTCTACAACTACGGTCTCCCTCAGGAATTCCATATCTTCAAAGCCTTACAGCGCTAGGGCTCACTATTATTGCCGAGGTCCTTACCCTTGTCACAAAATCCCTAGAGAAGGCTTTTTAACACCTATCACT
Organism: Gossypium hirsutum; assembly: GCF_007990345.1. Taxonomy (NCBI): domain Eukaryota; kingdom Viridiplantae; phylum Streptophyta; class Magnoliopsida; order Malvales; family Malvaceae; genus Gossypium; species Gossypium hirsutum. The sequence continues at coordinate 24,548,615 of NC_053438.1, read as the reverse complement.
ATTGTAACATCCTAAGACCAGGTCTGGAAGTTTTGGCCTCGCAAGTGAGGGTTTGCCAGTGTTCTGGTGAACTAGTGTACAACAAAAGATGTGGTAAAGGGGTTTGCCAGATTCATTAGAAGTTGTGTTTGCTAATCTATTTGGTGAACTGGGGGTTCGTCAACCTATTTTGCGAACTAAGGGCTCACCGGTTGAGTTGTGAATTGGGGGTTCGCAAGTTAAATTTAAGTCAGACTCAAATTAGGAAATAAAGATACTATGTATCTACGATAATTTTCGTGTACGTAACCTTCTAGTAAACCGAATAGGTTCCTAAGTCAAGTCGAGTATCCTAGGATCACTAAGACACTTAGTGCCTATAAATACAACCATTATTCCATGAAAATTCCATAATTTATATTTTGTTGTCAAGTCTCTATTCCATGAAAATTCCCTATAAATACACCCGGCCCGGCTCGACCCATGATCACCTCTAGTGGGGTCTTAAACCTTCCCACTAAGCTTATTCTTGTTGTCTATAGCCAACATGTTTTACTTGTGCTTCTTTTTTTCTATGTTTTCTCTCCCACATCCTTAAAAAATTTCTTTTAAGTTATCTTTTTTACAGGAGACGAAGAAAGTTTCCAGAAGCTTGTCAAACGCCATTGATAAGTACTAGCTAATTGGTAATTTTTGGGAAAACCCTTAGGATCTTGTCGAGAAAATTTAAATCTTTGCATTAGTGCATGCATAATAAATTTTCAATAGATGAATGTTTTGATAATTATGACTCTTTCTTATTTAGCTTAAGAAACTAGTGAAAGTCTGAACTATCGAGGCAAAGGACCAATAAAGTAGATTCTATCCTGAAGTTCTTGGTGAGTTTCTTCTTGTTTATTTTCAGTTATGAAAATTCTATGATATTTGGGCTATGAAAGGTAAGTTGACCTTACCAAAGACAGGTCAATGTGTCTTGTATTGACAAATGTGTAATAAGTTCGTGTTGTGTGCGTCAGCATGGCCACGATCGACGTGCCCAGTGTCAAATTGTTTGTGATATATAAAAATGTGGAAAGAAGATTTATTTGTGATGCCTTTGGTGGGGCAGCTTTATTTCAAATTGGAATAACAAATCACGATCTGACCTTACAGGAGAACACGTGTTCAATCTAACAAAGAATATAAAAACAAATATGATTTGGCTAAATAAAATTGTGGATTCTAAAAGTGGGCCCGAGGCTGGAACAAGGTTGAGTTATAGGTAAACATACGTGACTCTAAGAAGTGCGTATAAGTTGTTAGTATGTGTCCACTAGGGATACAGTGTGCGTTGTTTTGGCTAAGTGTCGTTATTGGAAAATTGTATTGGAAACTTGGTGCAATGCGTTTGTAAGACTGAGTCTCAAAAATGTTTTTATTTTTAGGTCGATTATTGGTAATCCGATAAACAACATGTATCCACTTGGAACTCACTAAGTTTAAATGAACTTACTCTGCTACCTTTCTTTCTCAGGTAAATAATAAGTAGAAGAAGATCCATAGAAGGGGACTGCACTAGAGTTGCGTCTACAAGTGAGTCACTCTTTTGTTTTGTATCATGCATAGTTGTTCAGCAAAGGACGTTGTTTATAATGGTGATCACCAAATTCCCTAATTTGCTGTTTTCAAAACTATCTTTTCCTAAGTGCATTCCCCTTTAATGGTAGAGCCTGTTCATGGGTAGTTTATTTATTCCTATTATTCTCCTTAAAGATGCAATACCAAATGAGTAAGGAATAACATTTTAAACGTAAAGAGGAAATCCCTATAGTTATTTTCTCAAATTTTGAAACAAGTCAAGGTTTTGAATATGTCAATAATGCCCCGATATGTTGGGAGATTGTTTGGTTGGCTGGTACACGCCATGTCTTCCTAACTGGCTAATAGGTGTTACAGTCTTTCCCGACTGCAAAGCGATTGGATTTGCATGCTCTTTCCCATTTCTTCGAGGATTGCTCTCAGTGTTACTGGGGATACTCTGGCCATTTTGCTGTTGAAACATTGTCATTAGTTGATTCATTTGATCATAGAGGCTATCCTTTTGAGATTTGAGTCTTCAACATGTGGCTTTGACTTGTTGAATGTCAGTCTTCATCATTTGCACCCCCGTCTAGTCGATCGAATCGTTGACCACATGCAGCATGGTCGTTACCCACAGATCTTTGTTGTAAGTGTGGAGGTTGATAATTAGGGTTTTAGATATTTGAATAGGGATCTTGACCCCTATTACCTATGAAATTCTCCTCTTCCAATAGGTGAATGTTTCATTGTGCCACATATATGAATTCATCGCCATATCATCTATGATTTTATTGGCTCATTCGAATGTGTAGGACATGACTGATCCTCCAACCCCTCCATCTAGGTAGGATCTGATATTACCGTCAACACCATTATAAAAAATTTGAATCTAAAACCATGTTTGTAGTCCATGGTGTGGGCACTTTATGAGCATTGACTTGAAATGTTCCAACGCCTCGTATAGGGATTAACCTTCGTATTGCTTAAAGTTGGTGATTTCTCACCTAAGCTGAATGTTTCGGCTAATCGAGGAAATTTTATATAGGAATTTTTCCACTAAATCGTCTCATGTGGTGATGGAAATTGGTTCTAACAAGTCTAGCCAATTAGCCGCATTATCGCACAAACAAAACAAAAATAACTGGAGACGTACATCATCGGATACCCCATTGTCCTTAAAGGTGTCGTAGAGTTGTAGAAACCGCTTTAAGTGCTGGTTTGGGTCTTCCTGCATATTTCTTTTAAACTGCAGTGCGTTTTGGATCATCAGGATTGTGACTGCCTTTATTTCAAAATTATTGGCATTAATCATTGGTGTTTCAATACTGCTCGCACTGTACCAAGTGTTGGTAAGGCGTACTCGCGCAACGTCCTTTGATCCATCAAGACTTCTTCTTGGATGTTTGCTCGTCGCTCTTATGGATATTCAAATAACGAATTATCTACTCAGGATCTAGGTATGGCTCGATTGGGGTGCTTCCGCTTCGGGTCATAAATAACCTAAAAAACGAAAAAGAGATTAAACAAAACTTAAAAATAAAAGAAACAAAAGTATTGTATTTATAGTCTTTACCTTTCCTATTTATATTATTAATTGTAAATATTTTTTTCTAGATTTAATGTCGAAACCACCCTGGCAACAGCGCCAACAACTTGACCACCGCCAAACATGCGAACGTTTGTCTAAAAAATACTACACGAAATATATACAAAATTAAAACAGCGGTGTCCGCAACTATAATAACATAGTATTGTGTTACAACGGAACATAGAGAAGTATTTCGAGGATTGTACCCAAGGGAGGATGAATTAAATGTTTTGAAAACCTCTTTAATAAGTCTAGATAGTATTGGTTAAATTCTATATTACGATAAATCATAAAAAAAGTTGAATATCGAAAACTAAATAACTACAACAAATGAAAAATAAAATGAACAAACGATTAAATCAATTAAACAAATTAGGAAGATTAACTCGTTTCAGGGGTTGTAATTAACTTTATATTCAGGTTTTAGGGTTGATTAACTATTAACTAACCACTTATTACCTCCCATCCACTAACTAATCAATTAATTGGTTGATAATCGCTTATTTCCCAACCTCACTTTCTCAACCAGGATAAATTACAATTTACTCGAAAAACTTATATAACACCCCTAACCGTTCTCCGTTGCCAAATTAGGGTTACAAAGTATTACAACACATATCAAAACAATATACATCATTAAACCATCCATTTATTAATTTAAATAACAACATTCGAATCTACATTTCATTGATAGCATAATCACAATTACGGGCCATAAAACAAGCTTACGGGACCCAAGAAATAGTTTGGGAACAATCAAAGACTAATTTGAAACAGAATAGAAAGTTTTAGAAAAATCTAAAAAATTTGAAAATAGGGATCACACGGTCGTGTGACAAAGCCGGGGCCATGTGGCTCAAGGACATGGCCTTGTCGCCAAATCGTGCATAACTTGAAATAGGGTCACATGGCCGTCTCGTCGCTTGTGTGCCCACCCGTGTCCTAGACCGTGTAGGCATTTGAAATGAGGTCACAAGGTCATGTCGCTAGGCCGTGTAACACTCTGCGATCGTGTGAGTTTAACCTACAGCAAAATTTAAGAAGACACACGATCATGTGACAGCCCGTGTCCCAGGCCGTGTGCACCCTGAAAAGCTTTCAAAACAAGGTACCTTTTTAACCAAATGTTAGCTACCAAGCTAACCCAAAATAAATAATTTCCTTAGTTAAAAAAAACATATTCAAATAGGCTTAAAACATACCAAACCAACATCTTAAGTGCCTAAACAATGTGCACTCATTGACAACACAATTCAATTATAAAAAACTATCCACATTTCATACCAACTAATAGCATTCAAATTCACATATCCATACATAATGCATATATCAAACTTACCATATTTCAAATAGCCAAAGACAAGGTCACAGAGACATATACATACCAAAGCCATAAACTCATATACAAGTAACTTACCTAACTTTATACTAACTAAAGTTGCATCACGTAAAGCCACTAGTCAAATCTTACACATAACACACCTATTACATGCCATATAACCCAATGGTAAACATTTCAAAAACTACCAAAAGATATTCGAATAGTGTGATTCTTCGAGTTGATCCGATCGCCCGATTTTACAAAACTTAATCTACAAAGAAATAGAAGAAAAGAAACGAGTAAGCTATACTAGAGCTCAGTAATTTCAATGGTTAAAATGATAAACTTACCGTAAAAACATATAAATCACATAGTAACAGTTAATAAACTATAATCCTGTCAATCACAACCATTCAATAGGTGAGTCTTTATATCGATTCTCATAATAAATAATCTATTCAATTATACTAAATCATTCAATATCAACTCATGTTACCAATCAAGAAATTTTATAACCATTTAAAATCTACTTGATGAATGATATAATGGATTTGGATACAAGATTAACTATCTAGAACACACCAAAACGCTCAAACGAGCTTATCCAACCAAGAACACACCTGGGAACCAAGTGCCTAGCCCGTAGGCTAACATCCCTCCGAAACACACTTGGGCATTGAGTGCATGCCCGAAGGCTTTACATCCACCCCCGGTAACACAACAGAATCATTATAAATATAACACGATAGTCCGCAATAAATGCTAGACCCCGATATATTCAATGAGCAGTAACGAATCAATCATCATCATCTCATCACAAGCCAAACCCATATCGCGCGCATTAAAAACTTATTGGCATGCCAACTACATCCTATCCTACGTTCATCAGCTTAATCTATTATCGAGTAAAAATACTCAAATCAATTACTAACTTGACTCACATCCATTTAATACAATTCAATAATTTCAGAATATCCAACAAATACAACTCACAATTTATTTAACATTGTAGTTCATAGAAAACTAAACAGTACAAACTTACCAGAGATAAACTGTAGAGACAGTAATAGTTCAGGGACTACTCAGCAACTTTCCCTTTTCCTCAGTTATCTACTTGTTTTCAATATGCAAGGACTAAACAAGAACTAAAACAAATTGAAGCTGATGATAATATTTTCATCTTTTTTTCCTTTTCAAAATTAACTAAAATTTTTAAACCATTATGGTTTATTTGCTTAATAAAACATTTTAATATAATTAATTAATCATTTAACATGTTTAACTAATAGGAATTAAATTTTGTAAATTTTACGATTTAGCCCTTTTTAATTAATTAACTACCTATACAATAAAATTCTTAATAAAAAATTTATACGACACTAATGACCTCGTAAATATTAATTAATATTTACAAGCTGACATGTTGTAATTGTGGCCCCGAAACCATTTTTTCCAACACCACTAAAAAATAGGTTGTTACAACTTATTTCCTGACCGTCAACCTCTATCACTACTGTATTTTCATCTCTGATTTCGTCTTCTAACATTTTACACCCTTCTAGTTGTTTATCACATCTTATTGCTTCTCTTCGTAAACTTTGGACGATTTTCTTGATTTCAGGATTAAACTCTAACGATTCTCTTAGATTTGACCCGGTCATTAAGAAAAGAAAACAAAGTTTGATTATTGTCAATCCTCGACAATAGTGCCAAAATTTAACGGTTGTTAAATCCACCAAAAATAAATTCTATGCCTAAAAATAGAATATAAAATTTTTAATATAGGAAGTAGGGTCAATCCCATAGGGATTGGCTTGACGGTGTTCGAATTTCTCACAACCAAGGCACTTTGTGGACAATTTCGTGCCCACGACTTTTGCAGACCTGTGTAAAATGAATAAAGAGGGATTCAAGTAATACGACATTAAAATAAATAAAAATCAAAGAATAATATAGTAGTAAATAAAAATAGAATTCACAATTAAATAAAAGAAACCCAATTGATGAGTATTATAGCCTTGGGTGCGATGTCAATCACGGTCCTATAGTTAATCACTGACTATTGATATCTTCTAGGTTATTGGTAAACCAGATATTACAACACTCCAAACCCGATCCTTAAGGAGGATCCAAGAATGTCGTGTCATTACTTTAAAAGCATTATCTTAAAAATTGTTTCTGGCGCAACTAACTTAAACTATAGTTTCAGGTGATATAAAATATAAACCATTTGATGTACAAGACTAATTAAAATAAAACATTGTATTACCATAAATACTTCATTGTAAATTCATTAGAATCACACTTTCGTGAACATAAGTTTAAATACAAGATTCATTCTTCAAAATTAAACATCTCGACATCACCCCCACGTCATGCATAATACAAACACTAGAAATCTTACAACAGTAATTGTCATCTAGCGTAGTCCAACAACACTTCTTTTACTTCTACAACAAGCCTGACAAAGGGAGGTAACTAAGTAAGTTCAAAGAACTTAGTGAGTTCTCAGAGAAAACATATCAAATATTTACTAATACACACAAATGGATCATTTCAAAGAGTCAAACAATCACATTATATGCCAAATGGCTAGTACCGTACACAGATAATCTATATGCATGTTACCTTTCCTTTGGCGTATACAGTATGCCCATGACACCATTTACACAAAATTTCTCCAAGTTAACCACGTACCCAGATCCTTTAGTTAGAGCCATATCATTCATTTCCTTTGTTGTGATTTTTCAATATGGTTTGCAACATATAATTGCCCTACTAGAGAATACACAGCCATTTTCATTTATCGTGATTTTCCAGTTCAATGTAAAATCCATTGAAGGCAACGCCACAAATATGTTTTCCTTAACAATTGTTTTCCATGATCCAATTCATATCGTTCTTGCCAGAGTAAAAAGTAGTGGTTTGAACATGAATAATAGTTCTTACTCTTTAACATAGACAAACCAAAATCAGACTAACAGCTCTGAACAACCATCATTCATATACAAACGTTTCATCTTTACAGGGTATGAATACTTACCTTAAGCAAAATATAGCCAAAGACAGTACACACATGGAAGTAAGAAGGAACTCACCAGAAAGTGCTGCAAGTCTAAATAGCAGGACCTTTGCCCTTATCACAGGGACCTTCAAGAGTGTCTTTAGTTATATTATAGATAGTTAAACTTATCAGTTCGCTATAGCCGAAACTAAACATGCTTACAAGAAACATCATTCTAAAACCCAGATTTAAGAAGTTTCCTTCCTTACATACAAATTGAACACTAAAGCATATAGCACTAAGATCATGTAAATAACCAAGAAAATAACCTAGAGTCCATCGATAGTTGCCAGGGTGCTCAAACGAACGAAGGAGTTGGCTGAATACAGCAGACCCAATTTCAAGCAAATTTCTGGTCTTAATTTTTAAAAAGAATTAGAGTAGAGAAAAATCTAGAAGGCAAATGGATTCCAAGAAGACATAAAACTTGGCCAATAAGTCATTACTAACTTTATACAACTAAACACGGAAGCAAGGTTTAGTGGAAAATTCAAATTATCCCATTAGCCCTCTCTTGATAATTGTGACTAAGTACTCTCACCATAATTTTAGTCTTATCAACTACTGTAAGTTAGTTTCATTCTAACTAGTTCTCATTAGAGTAACAAAATTGTCTCACCCAAAAATAATAAATAAGTCTATCAAATTACAAACTTAACATAAATTCCTAAACAACTGGGGTGGCATATACTCCACAGGAGAGTCCGCCAAACTACCAAGCTTGCCAAACACAAGCCAGCTAGCGCATTCAAAGAGTTTTATACTTAGTCAAAACTAATACCTTACTCATTCAAAATTAATTTAAATACCATATCTCGATAAACAGTAACCGGATACTAGGATTTCGTCGGGTGGGCTGTTATAACTCTCCCCCACTTAGAAAATTTCGTCCCCGAAATTCATACCTGAAAAAAACTGAGGATACTGATCTCTCATTAGGCTTTCTATTTCCCAAGTAGCTTCTTCAATACTATGATTCCTCTATAACACTTTAACCAAAGGGATTCTTTTATTTCTTAGCTCTTTTACCTCTCTTGCTAGAATACATATAGGCTCTTCTTAATAGGACAAGTTCAGTTCAACCTTTAACTCTTCAATTTGCACAACATGATCAGGATTAGAACTATACGTTCTCAACATTGATACATTAAGTACATTATGGATATTTAATAGCTCAGGAGACAGAGCCAACTTGTAAGCCACTGGTCCAACCTTCTCAAAAACTTCACAATGCCCTACAAACCTTGGACTCAATTTTCCTTTCTGCCCAAACCTGATGATCTTTTTCTAGGGAGAAACTTTCAAAAATACCTTATCTCCTACCTCAAAGGAAATTTCTTTTCTTTTCAAATCTAAATAAGTTTTTTTATGATCATATGCAGCTTTTAAATGATTACGAATGATAGCATCTTTCTCTTTGGTTTCACATACCAGATCTAGACCCACTAACTTTCTTTCACTAAGCTCCATCCAACAAGTAGGTGTTCTACACCTTCTACCATACAAAGCTTCGAATGGAGACATCTTCAAGCTGGCATGGAAATTGTTGTTATAAGCAAACTCGACCAAAAGAACATATCTTTCCCAGTTTATTCCAAAATCAATTACACAGCTCCTCAACATGTCTTCCAAAACCTGAACAACTCTTCCAAACTGACCATCAATTTTAGGGTGGAATGTAATACTAAATTACAGCTTAGTTCCCAATGATCTCTACAACTAATTCTAGAACCTCAAGGTAAACCTTGGATCCCTTTAGACACTATGGAAGATAGAATTCCATGCATGCATACTATTTCAGCAATATAGAGTTTAGCCAATTTCTCCAAAGAATAAGTAGTATTCACTTGCATAAAATGGGTTGACTTAGTTAGCCGATCTATTACCACCAATACAAAATTCTTTTTGGACGGGCTGAGGGGCAATCCTAATACCAAATCCATGGTAATCTTATCCAATTTATATTCTAGAATTTCCAAAGGATACACTTTACCTAAAATAACTTGATGTTTAGCCTTAACTCTGTACAAGTGAAATAGGTTAAGACAGACTCTGCAATTTCCCTTTTCATGCGAGGTCACCAATAAGAGATTTTTAAATCTCTGTATGTTTTGATGCTTCCTAAATGAAGTGAAAAAGGTCCTTGATGAGTTTCTTTAAGCAATTCTTTTTGCAATCATTTCCCCACTAGTACAAACATTCTATTCCTGAATCTTAGCTCACCATCTTTTCCTATACTAAAGTTTACTGCTTTGCCAGACATCATTCTTTTCTTGAACCGATCACACTGAATATATTTCATCTATTCATCCAATACCTGAGAGAGATAGGTTTGCTTTACAACTAAATCTGCTAGCAATGTTCCACTATCAAACATAGTTACCCTAGCTCGAAGAGACAATAAGGCTACCACAGTTTTCCTGCTCAATGCATCTGCTACTACATTTGCTTTTCTCGGATGATACTCAATGATCAAATCGTAGTCCTTTAACAGCTCTAACCACCTCATTTGGAGCAGATTCAAGTCTTTCTAAGTCATCAAGTACTTCAAACTTTTATGATCAGAAAATATGTGACATTTCTTACCATACAATTAATGCCTCCATAATTTCAATGCTAAAATCATTGTTGCCAATTCTAATTCATGTGTAGGGTAGTTTCTTTCATGAGGTTTCAACTAGTGTGACATATAAGCTATGACCTTCCCTCTCTACATCAGCAAACATCCTAACCTATTCAGAGACTCATCTGTATAAACTGTGTACTCTATCCCAAGCTCTAGTTGTGTAATACCGGCGCTTCAGTCAGAACTATCTTCAATTTCTCAAAACTCTATTGAAATTCGTCGTTTCACTCAAAATTTTCTTTCTTTTTCAACAACTGAGTGACAGGCAATGCTATCATTGAAAAACCTTTCACGAACCTCCTGTAATACCCAGCTAAACCTAGAAAAATGCAGACTTCAAAAACATTTGTGGGCGAGTTCCACTCAAGAACTGCCTTTACCTTAATAAGATCTACCACAATACCATTAGTCGAGATGACATTGGAAACACGAAAATTTACACATTTTTGCATACCCTTTTTAACATAAAATCATACAGTGTCAATAAAATTCTTGTCGAAAAAATAATTATTTTTTACAAAATAATTAAAATGCACTTAAAATATGAACATGTTGAATTTCATTTAATTTTATAATTAATTTTTGATGAATTTTGGTTATTTTCGATAGCTTTGCACAAAAGGCGAAAAAATGGCTCGGTAGACACTACTAGAAGTGCAAAACCGAAAAGCAATTTTAGGTATCGTGGCAAACTAAATTTCAGCCTAAGACGATCCAAAATTATATTAATTCCTAATATAATTATTTTTAATTTATATCCAATTTAATTTAGGTTAATAATTTTTTATTAATTAATTATGAAAAAGTGGTCCAGTTGAACTGAACCGAGTGAATCGAACCGACCAAGAAATGGACAGACCAAAAACCGTCCCAAGAGCTTACCAAAATCAGCTTATTATTTGATTATTTAAGCTTGCAAAGAGGCCCTTGAAGACTTGTTCAAGTTGAAATCAAACCCCTCCACAATTGGTGGCTTTATAGATTTTCCACAAGCCTAAATTAGCAAAGTTGAAACTATCAACCCTGCCACATGTGTGGTCGGCCAAGGGAGGGCTCTTTGGCTCATAATTTTAGCTATTTTTAGCATCCCTACTCAGCTATAAAAACCCCCTTAGGCTAGTCATCTGAAAAACACACCTCAAACATTCACATCTTTCCTTTCTTCTCTCCACTTTCTCTCTTCTTTTCCATTCCAAAATTCCCTTACTCTCTTACCGATTTCTCCTATTGGGAAAATGGCATTCATCAGCTATTTGGAGCAGCAATTAAGTGTTCATAGTAGCCTTGATCGATGAGGACAACAGAGAAGGAAGAACGGAGAAACTAGTCAAGCCACGGAAAAACACCAAATTTAATTCTTGTTCCCTATCTTTTTAATTTTTGTTGTTGTTATGCTGAACATATATATAAATATTTATGTTGTTGGAATGGTTAATTTAATCAATTTAGCTTAAATTTAATTTGTCTTAGGTTTATTTCATTTTGTTTGTTAAAATTATTAAAATTGTGTTTATGTTGTTATAGGCCTCAGTAAGATGCTTGATTAAGTAAAATCATGACTAAGTTATTCTTGCATTACAATTGTTAGGTAACTAATGAATTAATTATTTAAACGGATTGAAATTGTAATTAATGGACAAAGTACTTAATCAGTGCATGTTTAATCATCTAAGGTAGCTGAGGGTTAGATTAGCAATGGTAGTTGACGATACATTTGCCTTGCATAACTTGCAAGATTATTGTGATTAAACTATTTCAAGGTAAGGATACTTTGTTACCTCGCATAGTCTTTTATGTGCTTATTAAATCGAGTTAATTGTTTGAATTGACATAGGGATATGTATAAGAGATTATTTCTATTTAATAAGTATGTATATGCAATAACATATTTTCCTATTAAGATTTATTTAATCGGTTAAATTGACATAAGGATATAGTCAAGAGATAAATGGATTTTGGTAGGTGAGTATGTTCAAAAGTTAGAAAATTACAGAGTTGCCGTGAACTTATTCGTAACAATATACACATGAGTTTAATAATTCTAAGTTAAGAAATGTAATTAATCTAACACAATTCTGCCATCTTGATTAAAACCATATTTTGAAATCGTGCATTGAGATTTATTTATTTATTTAGTTCACTTAGTTTAAAATCTTAGTTTTTAATCACTCTCTTCAAACAAAATATTTTTCTTCACCAATGTGTTTTAAATAGCATTCATAAATATTTCTTTTCACAGTCCCTGTGGGTACGATAACTCGACATTTACTTGTCACTTTATTACTTGTTGCGATTGTGTACACTTGCACATTTCCGTCGTTCCAGACATGTCCTAGAAAATGCACTTCTTTCAGCCAAAACTCACATTTACTAAAATTAGCATACAACTGATTATTACGCAGGGTTCTCAATACAATTATCAAATGCTCTTCATGATCGATCTCATTCTTATAATAAACTAATATATCATTAATAAATACCACTACAAACTAATCTAAATAAGGCTGAAATACCCTGTTCATCAAATCCATGAATATTGTAGGCGCATTTGTTAACCTAAATGACATTACCAAAAATTCATAGTAACCATACCTTGATCGAAAGGTTGTTTTAGGCACATCATCACCTTTAATGTTTATTGATAATAACCTAACTTTAAGTCGATTTTGGCCCACTTAACTGATCAAATAAATCTACAATTCTTGGCAGAAGGTACTTATTCATGATCGTAATCTTGTTTAGTTGGCGATAATGTATACATAGGTGTATAGTTCCATCTTTCTTCTTTACAAATGAAATTGCTGCACCCCAAGGTGACACACAAGGCCTAATAAAACCCTTACTCAATAGATCTTGCAATTGTTCTTTTAACTCTTTAAGCTCTAACGATGCCATTCTGTAGGGAGTACACAATATAGGAGCTATTTTAGGCTCTAGATCAATCGAAAATTCTCTCTCTCTCTCTCTCTCAAGAGGCATTCCAAGAAGCTCCCCATGAAGCACATTTACAACCTCTCTAACCATAGGAACTTAATTAATCTCACTCCTAGATTCAAGTGTTCCATGATGTAACCTTGAACAATCATTTTCTTGGCGGACACTCATAGAAAAAATCATGTTCGCCAATCCAATTTGTTTACAAGATATCACTATCTCTTTATCTTCAAGACTTACTAAGCATACACTTTTAATTGGACAATCAACCATGGAAATATGTCTAGTCAACTAATCTAATCCCATAATGGCATCAAACTCATGAAAACTCAGCAACAACAAATCAACCAAAAATACATGCTCGCCAAAATCCAATAGACAATTCCTGATAACTTATTCACAACAGTACTTTGACCCAAAGGGTTTGTTACAAGCACATTCATTTTAGAGTACTCTATCTCCAGGTTAAGACCCTCTATGACCTTAGTATAAATGTTAGAATGAATAGACCATGGGTCAATCAAAGCATAAATGTTGTTGCCACAGTAGGATCATTTCTTGTAACACCCCTAACCCATATCTGTTGCCGGAATAGGGTTACAGATTATTACTAAAGTTTACAGTACAAACAAATAGAATTTCAATAATTTCATAACTTATCAATATTCATAATAAAACCAATCAAAATCATACATACTATCCCTTATACGAGCCCTCGAGGCCCTAAATACGCGTTAGAAATAAGTCGGGACTAAATTGAAAACTCGATGATTTTTTTAGAAAACACTGTAAATTTTCAAAGTTGTAGGGGTCACACAGCTGTGTGGCCAGGCCGTGTGACTCACATGGCCAAGAGACACACCCATGTCTTAGGCCGTATGAGCATTTAAAATAGGGACACACAGCTGTGTCCTAGTCTGTGTCCTTACCTATGTAACTCACTGACTTGGGTCACACGGCCAAGCCACACGCCCATGTGTCAGGCCATGTACCCTTCGAAGTATCCTTACACGCCCATGTGCCAGGTCGTGTAACTGCCTGACTTACAACCCTTTGAAAGATACAAGGGACACACGGCCATGTCACTTGACTGTGTGTCACACACGGCTGAGACACACACCCATATCTCTGCCCGTGTGGACGAAAATAGACCATTTTACAAGCCACATTTCTCACCCAATTTGGCACCAACCTACACCCAAAATGCACACATACACTAGCTATAATCAAACATCTAAAACAAGTATGAGCAAGCTTTAAACATGTGGTATATTCACATACAACCAATATGCCCTTAGGCACCTCAAATGACAAGTATAATTATGTTCAACCATGTGGTCCATATAACCAAGTCATCAACCAACTTATGTGTATAATTGCATCAATACACAACATTTAATTCATTTACCAAAACTTACAATTTGGTACCAATTGTACATATAATCAATAGCACTAAATATATATATGCTTACCATAGCATAGCACCAAATCACACCAAGTTATAATACATGCCTCATATGCATAATCAACTACTATTTTACCTTTCATCATTCAACCACAAGGAAATTTACACATAAACCTTATAAGGTATATTATGCACATATCAAAATATACCAAAACACAGGCCAACTCAAATAGTTATAATCACAACAAAACATATAGGCCAACATTAGTCAAAAAAACCTATGCATGCCATTAAAACCAAAATTAAACAACCAAATGTACCAAAGGAGCCAATGGATAGTGTGATATAGCTCTGCCAACCTGAACGAGCTTTCGATTCACTATAAAACACGAAAAATAACACAAAGTAATCATTTAAGCTTAGTAAGCCCGTATAATATAGAATTTAACTTACCATTTATTCACATATAAGGTAAGTAAACAATAAATATCCCAACACAACTTGGCCAAGTGCCTAAACACATATTCACCAACATGTTAGCCATGTAAAATCACATATATATACCAATTCATGGATGAGCTTAATAAAAAATCAAATTTCCATATTCATGTATCACCTATTACATTCAACAATATATCATGTAATAACATTTCCATATATTTCCTGTATATACCTGTAATAGTTCGTATCGAACTCATATAATCTCATAACAAAATTGTACCCGTTGAATCATTTAGAATATCGTTGGATACTCGGGTAGCTCATACATGGTTTGCTAAACTGTAATCCGTCAATTCCTGTACATGTATGCTCATACGAGCTAAGAATCTGTATGCTCGTACGAGCTGTAATCAGTAAGATCATACGAGCTGAGTAA
Organism: Gossypium hirsutum; assembly: GCF_007990345.1. Classification (NCBI taxonomy): domain Eukaryota; kingdom Viridiplantae; phylum Streptophyta; class Magnoliopsida; order Malvales; family Malvaceae; genus Gossypium; species Gossypium hirsutum. The sequence continues at coordinate 24,533,261 of NC_053438.1, read as the reverse complement.
CAGTAAGCTCATGCGAGCTGAATAACGGTAAGCTCTCTCGAGCTGAAATCGGTAACCCTAATGGCATGTCATTTACATCCGACGAATTCCTAAGGTTCAAACGGGACTTAGTAATCGTCGTATGTCGTTGGATATGCGATTGGTATTCATACATGGAAATTATACAATTCACATACATATACTTCAATTAAAGCATATAAATACACAATTTAATTACACGAACTTACCTCGACGAATATACATAGATACGGAGGCGATTATTCCGAGACTTTCTCTTTGCCTCGATCTAACTCCGTACAAGGTCTAACTACATCTCTACAGATAAATTTAACTCATTTCAACATATAATTCATTCAATTTAATCCAAAACATATTTTTGAAAAAATTACCATTTTGCCCCTATACTTTTAATTTCTTTACAATTTATTTTTTAGTCTCTAGGCTTAGAAAATGAAATTCATGCAATTTTTCCCTTACCCAAGCCTAGCCAGTTTCTATTTATACTAATAGTAGCCCATATATTTCAGAAATTCACAATATTTTCCATTTTTCAATTTAACCCCTAATTGATAATTTCATCAAAAATTCCTTTACAAAAGTTGTTTATCTAACAAAAACCATTCATTTTTATATTATTAAACATCAAAACTCAAGCATAATCATCAATGGAAAAACCCTAATAGTTTAACAATTTTTCAAATTAGTCCCCGGGCTAGCTAAATTAAGCTACAACGATCCCGAAAACATAGAAATTATCAAAAACGGGACAAAAATGCATACCTAATTAAGCTTACAAGCTTGGTCGAATTTGAAGTGAAAAAAGGGCTTTTTTTTCTTGATATTCGGTTGAAGAAGAAATTAAAAGATGAAGGCTTTAATTGTTTTATTTATTTAATCTTTATTTTCTAATTTCTAAAATTAACCTTAATAACTAAGCCAAATTTCAAAATTGCCAAGCCATTATCATCCACTAACATACTAATGGTCTAATTACCATATAAGGACATCCATTTTAAAGTTCCATAGCTATTTAATACCTCTAGCTATTAGAACTCAACTTTTGCACTTTACGCAATTTAGTTCTTTTTATCAAATTGAGCAGGTAAAATTTTTTAACAAAATTTTTATACAATAATACTATCATGTTGTAGACCATAAAAAAGTAATACAATAAATTTTTTGACTTCAGATTTGTTGTCCCAAAACCACTATTCTGATTTCACTAAAAATGGGTTGTTACATTTCCCTTATCACCAAGGAACTCCTTGGCACCTATTTTCTGAATCTCTCTAATAGGATCAATCTTAAGTTGAGTTGTAGTAGGTAAAGGTGGAGCAAGTTGAGTTGAATGAACCACTTCATGTTGTGGCTGATAAGATTGTTGTGGTTGAGGTTCTTGGTTGTTTCCAATAATTGATCAAACAATTGATTCATCATCGTGAAAAACACATTTCTAAATGCGTTCTTTGTATTACCCATGTTGTTGGCAGTAGTAGCTTGTTCTTGGGTAGGCACATGACTTTCCATTTCCTCACGGCGACTTCTTTAAAGCTATTAGACATTTTCTTATCTCACTACAAAAGAAGATTTATCTTAGTACAAAGCATTAAGGACTAAGCTAGAGGTGTACTATGGATGATAGGAGTGTGACATTGCCTTCAGTCTTTTCAAGAATTGGCTAAACCTTAGCTCTGATTCCAAAACTTGAAACACTCCAAACCCAGTCCTTAAGGAGGATCCAATAATATTGTGTCACTACTTTAAACCATTATCTTAAAAACTATTTTTAGTGCAACTAACTTAAACTATAGTGTAAGGTGATATGAAATATAAACCATTTGACGTACAAGACTAATTAAAATAGCACATTGTATCACTATAAATACTTCATTGTAAATTCATTAGAATCACACTTTCATGAACATAAGTTTAAATACAAGATTCATTCTTCAAAATTAAACATCTCGACATCACCCTGCCATGTCATGCATAATACAAAACACTAGAAATCTCACAAAAAAAATTGTCCTCTGTCGTAGTCCAACAATACTTCTTTTACTTCTACAGCAAGCCTGAGAAGGAGAGGTAATTAAGTAAGTTCAAAGAACTTAGTGAGTTCCTAGAGAAAACATGTCAAATATTTACTAATACACCCAAATGCACCATTTCAAAGAGTCAAACAATCACACTATACGTTAGATGGCGAGTACCGTACACAGACAACCTATACGCATACCTTTCCTTTGGCGTATATGGTACACCCATGACACCATTTAGACAAACTTTTTTCATGTTAACCATGTACTCGGATCCTTTAGTCAAAGCCATATCATTTATGTCTTTTGTTGTGATTTGACAATTTGGTTTGCAACGTATAATTGCCCTGCTAGAGGCTACACAACATTTTTCATGTATCATGATCTGCTAGTTCAATGTACAATCCATTGAAGGCAATGCCATGAATATATTTTCCTTAACCATCATTTCCATGATTCAGTTTATATCGTTCTTGCTAGAGTAAAAGGTAGTGGTTTAAAGATGAAGAATAGTTCATACTCTTTAACACAGATACGCCAAAATCAGACTAACAACTCCGAAAAACCATCATTCATATACAGACATTTCATCTTTCAGGGTATGAATACTTACCTTAAGCAAAATATTAACAAAGACAATACACACATAGAAGTAAGATGGAACTTACCAGAAAGTGCAATAAGTCTAAACAGCAGGACCTTTGCCCTTATCACGAGAACCTTCAAGAGTGTCTTGAGCTACAATATAGATAGTTAAACTTATCAGATCACTATACCATAAATTAAATATGCTTGCAAGAAAAACCATCATAAAACCCAGATTCAGGAATTTTCCTTCCTTACATACAAATTTAACACTAAAGCATGCATTGCTAAGATCACGTAAATAACCAATAAATAACCTAGAGTTCACCGATAGTTTCCAGAGTGCTAAAATAAACGAATGAGTTAGCTAAATACAGCAAACCCAACTTTAAGCAGGTTTCTGGTCTTAAGTTTCAGAAGAAGTGAGAGTAGAGAAAAATCTAAAAGGAAAATGAATGCGAAGAAGACATAAAACTTGCCCAAGAAGTCACTACTAACTTTATACAACTAAACACGAAAGTAAGGTTTAGAGAAAAAGTCAAATTATCCCACTAACCCTCCCTCGATAACCGTGACTAAGTACTCTTACCATAATTTTAGTCTTATCAACTATAGTAATTTAGTTCCATTCTAACCAGTTCTCCTTAGACTAACTAAATCGTCCCACCCAAAAATAATAACTAATTCTATCAAATTACGAACTTAACTTAAACGCCTAAACAACTAGGGTGGTGTATACTCTACAGACCAAACTACTGAGCTCGCCAAACACAAGATTCCCCAGTTAGCGTATTCATAGAGTCTTATACTTAGTCAAAACTAATACCTTATTCAAAATTTACTTTAAAGACCATATCTCGATAAACAGTAACCGAATACTAGAACTTCATTGGGCGGGCAGTTACATATATAGTGATTAAGGACGCTTCAACAACCAATTCTTCCTTAATCGTAAATAATCGTGGGAACCACCCAACGATTAACCCTTATCGAATGAATAACCCCAAAAGACGCTTCCACGACTTAATCCGTCAGCAGCCTTGCAAACTAGAAGAATCATACTCTTGTTAACAATCTCAACTGCGTGGATCATTTAGATTAGATCACTTAATCCCACGACGTCACCCAACTGCACTACCAATTGAACCACACCAATTTGTTCATCGGTAAAGTAATTCAGCACCAAATTAGTTGTACCAATTGTGTATTGTTCCCAGCACTGTATAAAGGATCCTTCTTGACATGGAGCTAAAAACAATACTATGAGACGATCCTATCTATCTCTTGACCTGGAGAAAAAGCAAATACCTTAACGAGAAGGGTTAAATACGATTTCGGATCTCACAATTCAAATATCGAATTTTGGTTTACCTTTGGTTAGAAATTGATTTAGTTGCTCATAATAAAAGAAAATAACAAAGGAAATATAATTGAATAAAGCTAAAAAAATAAAATAGAAAAAGAAAAGAAAACGGTAGAAAGGCACAACGCCAAATTGAATAAAGCACATAAATATGTCAAGTTGGCACACTATCGATTGTTTAGGTTGATTTAACAATTTTAAGTGGATTCTCTGCCCAAAGCCATTCACTTTGCTCGGTTAAAACCAATTTCCAAGCATACAATGGGAGTTGTATAATATTTTGGTTGAATTAATTTAATTTTAGAACGTTGGATTATATCACACTCACGTGTGTAAAAGTAAAATCTTTTATGTAAAAATATATTTATAAAAATCTTAATAATAAATGTACAAATTTTCGTCAATTCCAGTTTGATTCTTGGACCTCGATTATTTTTTAGTGTTTTAAAATATTTTTAATTTATATAAAAATAAAAAATAAAATATTATTATAATAATATTTATAATTTTTTAAAATATTTTAAATTAAATTTATAATTCTTTCGATTAAATATATTAAATAAATTAATATTAAAATAACTTGTAGCACTGCATGACAGAATTGGAGTATTGGACTACAAATTCTGAACCAGCACAGAAACCCTCATGATGTCCCAGAACTGATAAATATCTATATTTCAGAAATATAAGTAAACAACGGGCGCCATAGAAGAAGTTAGGCCTGGCCCAACAACTTCCACCACAGGGCTTCTCAAAGTCAAAATCAACTTCCCTGCTTTCAATTCTCACCTGCTTCCTTTCCTTTGCATTTCTTTCTCTCTCTCTCTCTCTCTCTTACATTATGACTATCCTCTCTAATTCTTTGGTTTTACCCACAAGTCTTCCATTCCAATTATCTTCTTCTGGTAATATAATTCCTTTTCTTCATCTCTGTTCTTTTTTTCTTCTAATCTTGTTTTTTCTGTTCATTCGTTCTAATCAACTTTATTTTAAATGGAATATGATTCAAATTCTAAGTTCTAATGCATAATAAATTAATACTCTCCTCTTCTTTCTTGCTTAGGCCGTCGGATTTATTGCAGTAGCTGAAAACTTTTAGCTGCATTTAGTTCTACACTAGTCATTTCCATGATTTTTTTGGGTTCAAGACCCTGCTTAATTTTGATTGCCCTAAACTGTACTTGTTTTTTTTTTATTCAGTGAAATAAGATAGTGATGCAGAAAAAAAAATTGAAGGAATATGATCCATCTTCGTTGTATCTGTGGACTTTGATTAAATTTTCAATATTGAAGCTGTGGGAGGGTAGTAGAATAATTACAATAGGCCTTATTCGTTCTTTAAATTTGTTAGCATACTTATAAAATATTTGACTTGGTGTACCCTTAAACCCTGGGGAAATAACCGACTGCAAATGCTGTAAGCTAAAGATGAAAAGATAACGATTGGATTCGCTAAAGGTAATAGCTTGGTTGGAATTGATTGTTTGACATGATGCTCATGATTGTTTGTTTATTTTAGTTCAGCCGTTCAGATCTTTTACAACAAGAATCAGGGTTTTAGTGTTGATTCAGATTTTTAGATCATACCATCATTATCGTCATCATGTTCATGTCCGTTCTTTGAAATCAGAAAATTGGTTGTCTTTGCTCTTTATACAAACGCAAAACTAAACTAATATTAATTCTATTTTCTATTGTATGTCTACACCAAAGCTGTATCATTGTTTTGTTCCTTACTTTTTTTGTGTGTGTGTGTTTAGGCTCACATTTAAAGACAGCAGGGGGTGCTAGTCCCACAAACTTGTCATTCAATTGTAATGGCTTAGGAAAACTGCATCTTTCTTCCTCTAGAAGGCCAGTAGTAACAGTTCAAGCTTCCTACAGGTATCATCACTGATCACGTTCGGAGCACAAGAATGCATAATAGTACGTACAAGTAGTCCTGTAACTGGCACCTACTAATGAAAGCATTATCAACTAAATACTTAGGTTCTATGTTGATCCAACTTTTTATTTTTCTTCAAGTGTATGTTTCAGACACATTTGGATTGGATATGGAGAGATGACACTCCAAAGACCATCCAAATGTATGGAAAAAACTTAGAAAATTTTGAATATACCCATGTCGAACATATACATGTAACCGACATTCATATCTAAGTCTTGAGTAACATACCTTAAGTTTGTATTATGTTGTTTTTAGATGTTCTGTTGTGGGCATTAATATTATAGAAATACTCAGTGGGAGTCTTTCTCTTCTTGTGTCCTTAGTGATGGTGAAAGACCAAGCAGTGCAAGCATCTTTGTTGGAGGTTTTATTTTGGGAGGACTTGTGGTTGGTGCACTTGGATGTGTATTTGCTCCCCAGGTGATATTAGCATTGCAAATGGATGCAAAATTGCACTAAAATATCTCCTTGTTTCTCCATTATGCATATTTGTTATCTGTTCAAGTAAAATAAAACATCTCCATTGATTCATCAATTCGTTCTGATTTTATAGTTTCTGATTTTTCTGTTTAGATGATTCAGACCTGCAGAACTCTGGGAACTATTATTTGTGTTTGGCTTTTTGTATAACCTGCACTATTTATTGTCATGGCTTATATGATGTTGAATTTGGGTTTTCTTGTTATTCTTCAATAGATCAGCAAGGCAGTAGCTGGAGCTGATAGAAAGGATCTAATGAAGAGACTACCTAAATTCATATATGATGAAGAAAAAGCTTTGGAGGTAACTTCCCCCCCTCCCACCTTTTTTGTCTATAATTATTGGCGTCTAAAGGACAAGTGATTACGGATTAAACATGCGTCCTTTAAATGGTAATAAGTGGGGTTTGTGTTGCAGAAAACACGAAAGATACTGACCGAGAAGATTGCTCAGTTGAACTCTGCTATTGATGATGTTTCTGCTCAGCTTCGATCCGAAGATGCTCCGAATGGAGTTGCGGTGAACTCTGATGAAATTGAAACTGCCATATGAATGGGCTACCTTGTTATTATTCAGATGCTGTTTTAACACTTAACTGATATTGTCATCCTCGGTATGAAATAATATGTGAATTTATTGTAATTTTCCTGTTTTCAAGTAAACAGTCTCTGTCTCTTCACTATGTTACGGGGTGGTTGTTGCACAAATGCATACTACTTCACATTAGATATTCAATTTCCTAATATGATCTTCAGTTCTTCACCACCATAAAAGATGATCTCAAACTTACCCACAAAATTGCTTGTTCTCTTACATATACTAAATGAAGCAGGCTTGTTTTTTTTTTTTAAATATAATATTCTTTTATTGTTCCCAACAATTTGTTTGCGGTGTGGTCATTCTGGAAAATTGGAAATAATGCAAGGGCACTAAAGGAAAAAGAACGGATGGAGGAGCTGTGGCTCAAATATATTCATGAGCCGAGTTTAGATCTAAAAACACGTTCTTATCTCATATATTTGGCACAAAATATCCCTTTAGTTCACTGTTAGTAAAACTTCGCTAAAAACACCTTTAAGTCTCTATCAATTGAGAAAATTGGTTTTTTTTAATAATAAATAATTAAGAATAATTAATTCCGATATTAATATTTTCTGTCAATTGTGCTTGATTCTGATTAATATAAAAACAAATTTAGTTTTTGATGTTTACACATCTTGTGTAAATGTTGATAGATTGTGAAAATTTTGCAAGTTAAATTTGATAAATCATGACTAAATTGACAGAACGTGTAAATATTTCAGACTAAATTTATTAAATTAAGAGTAAATTGATGATATGTGTAAATTTTATGAGCTAAATTTATTATTATATCAATAAAAATGTACAATTAACTAAAAACATGATCATTGTGAGTAATTCCCTTAAAAATTACAAAGTTCAAATTGTTGTCAGAAACCAATTTACTTAATATTCAAACCTAAAATTTGTGTAATAACTAGCATTAAAGCCCCCGGTTCATTTGTTTCAGTACTAGAGTTATTCTTCTTTCAAAAACAGAAAATACTAGTTATCCACGTTTTACTTTATATTATTAGGGAATCGACATGTGGTTTAATTTTCTGTAATAAATCTTAAATCGATATTCGAGCAATCGTATAGATCAACTCGTTTAAACATACATATTTAAAGAGAAAAAAAAAAAGAAAAGAAAGGTAATTATCCGATTTTTAACAGGGCCGGAAATTTTGATTTTAAGGTTGAATTTTTTAAATTGAATTAAAATCAAATAGTTACATGTCAAATACGAAAATGGTAGAGTGAAATTATTAAGTGGCATTAAATTAAATTAGTTATTAACTATAGTATGAGGACTAAATTGTGAACTGATTAAAGGAAAAAGAATTGATTATAAAATGAACAAGCCTCAAAGAGGGAACTTACCAAAGACCTTATAGCAATTTGACCAAATTTATAGGGAGTTGGTGGCATGACGTGATCATGTTCATCAAATCCCACTACTTATTCCATGATTTAATTATGGCCATACCGCCATAGATTAAGGCTTATTATAGTCATGAAGAAATACGAAATGAAGAAAGAGAATGAGTGGTTTCATTCTTCCATCTTCAATACACGGGAAAAACAAGAAAACAACAGAAAGAAAGAAAAAAGAAGCTTGCATGAATTTTCCTTCCATTGTCGTAGCTTTCACCCAAGTATTGGTAAGGTTTTCTTCTTATTTTTGTTGGAAATTAGCTAAGGAATAATAGATATTAGAAGTCCATTTGTTAGATTATTCAAATGATGAAGTTTTGCTTCAAATTCCATTGTTAATAGTTTTAAGAACTTGGATGATAAGAGCTCAAATTTATACATGTGTGATGTTAGTTTATGAAAAGAACATGTTAGAACTGTGGTAGGAAATATTAAGTTAGGCTTGAATCAAGTTTGAATTAAGTTTGAATTATTTGGTTAATTATGTGTAGTTAGAGAATTAATTGTAAGAGAGAAAAACTTTTGAGGTTTGATAGTGAATAATGATAATATGAGGTCCTGTGCTATATTTATGAGGTTGAAATTAGATTTGATTGGGTAAATTGTGAGATATGAGCGTTTCATATGTTAGGGTCTTGAGGGACTAGATTAAATAGAATGCATTTCATGTTTAAATTAATATTTGTTTATGGTTGGTGTGTGAAGCTAATGATTTTTTGTAATTGAATTTATCATGCGTAACTAAAGACGACGTCAAGATGTCGCAGGCTAAATGAAAAGCTAAAGCGTAAATGAATAATCTATTTCGATTTGTGCTTTCATAATTCACTTTCAATATATACGTATATGCATAATTCAATAATTAAATAGAAATGGAAAGATATTAATATTGTACATGCAAATGAATACATGTATACGTGATTATTCTAAATGTTTAGGATATGTTAATTGAACATATATATGCTTGCTATGTAATACCCCTAGCCTGTATTCGTTGCCGGAATAGGGTTACGAAGCATTACCTGAAGTTTACATATCACAACGACCAATTATTCAACATATTCAAAACATAACATAAATCATAGCAATATTATTCAAACTCATACTATTTGTCTCTTATACGAGCCCTCGAGGCCCTAAAAATACATTAGAAACGAATCGGGACTAAGTCGGAAACATATAGAATTTTTGGGAAAAATTACAAAATTTTCCTACTGCAGGGATCACACGGGCGTGTGGCCAGGCCGTGTGGGCATTCGCAGTAAGGACACACGACTGTGTCCCAGCCCATGTAACTCTCTGACTTGGGTCACATGGCCAAGCCACACGCCTGTATGCCAGGTCGTGTACCTCTCGAAACGGCCTCACACGCCCGTGTGACAAGCCATGTGCTAGGCCATGTAACTGCCTAACTTGCAACCCTTTGAAACCTACAGGGGACGCACAGCCATGTTGCATGGTCGTGTATCACACACGGTTGAGACACACACCCGTGTCTTTGGCCGTATGGACGAAAAATAGGTCATTTCCAAGTCATTTTTCTCACCCAAAGTTTAGTCACTTACACAAACCTAATGCACCTAGTTTCAATCATCCAAATTGCACCTAGCATATGCATATTCAAGCTAGATCATCATAGTATTTAACCATACAACTAATATGCCTAAAAGACACTCCAATCACAACAATCAAACTTTATTAAACATTTGCTATGTCTAGCCATATATCAATCAACCAATTGAACTAATTCCATACCAACATTTACCATAATGTTCACACACCATTTCCATATACATAAACACTATTATGACCATTCAACACCTATCATCACTACTTTAGCAATTTGACCATATGTCAACCACATCTAAAGTTACCAAAACTAGCGATTTAGCAACTTAATGCTCACTATCTAATTCCATATCAAACCATGCCTCAATGACAACGCTCAAGCGTACCAAAACAACATTTCATAACATGCATTTTTATTCATCATTCTAACTACCATCATTTAAGCACCAAAATGCTAAAATAGCAACCATTAAAATACCATACATACATGTTAACATAACAACAATTTCATCACCCAAAATACCAAATTTACTAGCCGAACATAACGGCTATTTCATCAAACAAAAACACCTATACATGCCATTATAACCATGACTCAAAAATCATCAAAATCTATCAAAATGGCCAATGGATAGTATGATGGATCTTCGACAAGCTTCCAACCCGAACGAGCTTCCGATTATCTAAAACATGAGAGAGATACACCAAGTAAGCATATAATGCTTAGTAAGTTCGTAAATCATAAACAATGTTTACCATTTCAATATTTAAGCTTAAGAATAATTAATGAACTAATCCAACATAGCTTGGAACAAGCCTAAACAACAACAACAAATCAAGTTAGTGATAAACACATAACTTAGAAAATTCATCACATAACATACTAGCTTTTAGGTACATAGCATATAAGCATTCATGACTTATGAACATGACTATGCACACTTTAAACATCAACAACTCATACCTTTTTAATGCTTTCACCAAATCAAAACATCTATCGATCCTTCCCTTTGTATACCCATTGAACCACTTAGAATAATATTAGATACGCAGGAATCTCACACACTATGTGCTAACATATGGTCGAAACCATTTCTTTCTTTTTCTCATATAGATGCTCTCTCTCAAGCCACAAGTGGGTCTGCTCACACAAGCTGACGGTAGTAATGTAGTTACACGGTGCTGCTCACATAAGCTATTGGTCGTAATGTAGTTACACGATGCTGCTCACACAAGCTGTCAAGTATCCACAACACATGCTAGAACTCAGCCATCGGTAGGACGTTCAGGACCAACACCCGAAACATAGTAACCCTAATGACATGTCATTTGTATCCTATATATTCCTAAGGTTCAAACGGGATTCGAAAGTCGCCGAAACGTTGTTGGATTTTCCGTAGAGACATAATATAATAATACAACAAAATAGCATTTAAATAAAATATATATTAAAATGCTATTTAAACCTACGAGCTTACCTCGATCGTAAACGAAGAGATATGTTCAACTAATCCGACACTTTTTTCCCCAATCTAAATCCGTACGATGCTTATCTTGATCTAAATAATCAAATTCAGCACATTCAATAATCATTCAATTCAATCTAAAAATCATATTTTAGCAAAATTACACTTTTCCCCTATAATTTTGATTTCATTACAATTCAGTCCCTAAGATTATAAAATGAAAATCCATGCATATTTAATGCTAACCCAAACTAGCCGAATTTCACTTAAGTCCTTAGTAGCTCATATTTTTCATTAATTTCACATCATATCATGAATATTACACAATTTTCAATTTAACCTCTAATTTACATTTTTATCAAAATTCACTTTACAAAAGTTGTTTAACTAACAACAACCATTCATTTCATTCTAGCAAACATCATAAAAAATCAATATACATTCATGGTAAAACCCTAACCTTTTAACAATTTTGCAAATTAGCCCCTGTGCTAGCTAGATTAAGCTACAACGACTCCAAAAACATAGAAATAATTAAAAACGGAACGAAAATACACTTACATGCAAAGGAGAGAGATGGTTGATTGTTTGAATGCACAAAAATGTTGTTTTCTTAGGTTGAAAATCGGCTAAGGAAGAAAAAAAAAGATGATAGCCTTTGTTTTATCATTTTACTAACTTTAATTATTAATTTACTTAAACAACCTTTAATTAAACCTTTTAAAATCACTTAAATGATGCCCATCTTTGTCCACTATAATTTTAATGGTCTAATTACCATTTAAGGCCACTCATATTCAAAATTCATTGCAATTTGACAACTTTTACTTATAGAACTCTAATTTTTCACCTTATGCAATTTAGTCATTTTTATCAAATTAAGCATGCGAACGATAAAATTTCCAAACAAAATTTTTATACGACACTACCAACATGCTGTAGACATTAAAATATTAATAAAATAAATATTTTTACGTCAGATTTGTGGTCTCGAAATCACTATTCTGATTTCACTGAAAACGAGCTGTTACAACTCTCTTCCTAAAGGAATTTTCGTCCCCAAAAATCTTACCAAAAAAGAGATTCAAATATTGCTTTCTCATAACTTCTTCCAGTTCCCTGGTGGCTTCCTCTAAGCTGTGAACCTGCCAAAGATCCTTTGCTAAAGCTATGTTCTTATTTCTCAATTCTTTAGCTTCTCGAGCTAATATTCTGATCAGTTCTTCGCTATATGACATATTAGATTAAATCTCGACATCTACTAGTGAGATAACATGTGAAGGGTCTAATCGATACCGACGTAACATAGATACGTGAAATACATTATGAATCTTTTCTAACTCTGACGGTAAAGCTAAACGACACGCTACTAGCCTAATTCTTTCAATAATCTCATATAGCCTGATAAATTGCGAACTTAGCTTTCCTTGGCGACTGAAACGAAGAACTTTTCTCCAGGGTGACACTTTCAAGAACACTCTATCGTCGAGTTGAAATTCAATGTCTTTACATTTTAAATCTGCATACAATTTCTGTCGATTCGAAACAGATTTCAAACTATCTCGATTTACTTTCACTTTTCTTCAGTCTCTCGAATCAAATCAACCCCATGGATCTTTTTCTCACTGAGCTCAATCCAATACAAAGGAGTTTGACATTTACGACCAGACAAAGCTTCATACGGTGCCATCTTTATGCTCAACTGAAAACGTTATTGTATGCGAACTCCACCAACTGTAAATATTTCTCCCAGTTGCTTTCTAACTCTAACACACAACAACGAAGCATATCCTCGAGTATCTGAATCACTCGCTCGGATTGACCATCAGTCTGTAGATGAAATACAGTACTAAAATACAACCGCGTACCTAGAGCCTCTTGTAACTTGTTCCAGAATCGTGATGTAAATCGCGAATCTCTATCTGAAATAATAGAAATTAGCACCCCGTGCAACCAGACAATCTCAACAACATAGAGCTCAACTAATCTCTCAGGAGAATAATTTTTACATACTGGCACAAAATGTGCAAACTTCTTCAAAGGATCGAAGACAAACCAAATTGCATCTTGCTCTTTCGGAGACAAGGGTGATCTTGATACAAAGTCCATCGTGACTCGTTCCCATTTCCATTCCGGTATCATCACTGGCTGTAACAAACCAGAAGGTACCTGATGTTTAGCTTTAACTTGATGACATACTAAACATCTCAATACAAAATTATAAATCTCTCGTTTCATACGAAGTAACCAGTACATTTGTTTCAAATCACTATACATCTTATTGCTACCAGGATGAACAGATAAACTACCACTATGAGCTTCATGTAAAATCTTTCGAAATAGCTCTGAATTCCGCGGTACGCAAATTCTACCTCTAAAAAGTAAACAATCATTAGATCCAATCTAAAAATCTGAATCAGGAGTCGACTCACTCAGTCTCTGTTTAGCTAATAACACATCATCACATTTCTGAACCTCACAAAGCTGTTGTAAAAACATCGTCTAACTTTCAACTTAGCTAGAATCGAACCATCATCAGACCACGTCAATCACGTGTTCAACGCTCACAATGCAAATAGAGACTTTCTACTCAGAGCATCAAGACCTACATTCGCCTTACTTGGATGATAATCAATAATCAAATCTTAGTCTTTCAATAGCTCACTGTCTCAGATTCAAATCTTTCTATGACATTAAAACTTCAAACTTTTGTAATCTATAAAGATGTGACATTTTTCACCGTATAAATGGTGTCACCAAATCTTTAGCGCAAACACAATAGCTTCCAGTTCCAAATCATGCGTTAGATAATTCTTTTCGTACGACTTTAATTGTTTAGAAGCATAAGCTATCACTTTGCCTTCTTGCATTAAAACACAGCCTAAATCATTTAAAGATGCATCACTGAAAATCAAAAATTATTTGCCTGACTTAGGTTGAACTAACACTGGTGCCTCGGTTAACAATGCTTTCAACTGATTAAAACTCTGTTGGCATCTCTTAGGCCACTCAAATTTCACATCTTTTTGTAGTAGTCTCGTCATCAGTGTAGCAATCATCGAGAATCCCTTAATGAATCTTCTATAATAACCGGCTAATCCTAGAAATCTTCTGACCTCAGATACATTTCTCAAAGGTTTTCAATCAATAACAACTAAAATTTTGCTCGAATCAACTCTAATGCCTTCAGCTGACATAATATGTCCTAGACAACTGACTTTCCGTAGCCAAAATTCACATTTGCTAAATTTGGCAAACAATTGCTTTCCATGCAGGGTTTGCAATACAATTCTCAAATGCTCGGCATGCTCAGACTCATCTCGGGAGTAAATCAAAATATCATTAATGAATACCCAACAAAACAGCCTAGATATGGTTTGAAAATTATGTTTGTCGAAACCATTTTTTTGTAAAAGGGTCGACTTTAGTTTTGAAAATGAAAACGAACATGGGAGTCGCCACCAATCCTTTTTAATGAGGTGTGATCGGGTCACCTCGAAAAAGTAGTTATTTTAATAAACGATTTGATTTATTAAAATAATAATTTTGGTCCACAAAATTCAAGAAGATGGGTTCGTGAGTCGGTTACGGACGAGGAAGGATTAGCACCCTCGTAACGCCCAAAATTGGTACCTAGCTGACTAATTAATGTCTTTGTCTCGAAAATTAAGAACTTTGAAGAGATTGAAAATATGATCCTTTGTTAAAATATCGCTTAATTGAAAAAAATTTAGAAATGGGCGTATTTCATGTTCATCGAGAAAAAGAATTATATCCCGTAAGTTAGGACACAATATCTTAAATCCCCGAAACTAGAATAAACACCAAAAGTTTTATTATTTTAAAAGATATTTGATTATCTCGATTTTAGAAAAATAATCATATTTCTTAAGTTAGAACACGATCTTTTCTTAATTCCCGAGATTATTAAAAACTTATGCTTAAAAAGGGGGTTCATGCATTTGAATTTATCGAGAAAATTAAATCCCCGTAAGTTAAGGAACGACCTTTCAAATTCTAAAATACAAAATATTGCTTATTATTTTTTTAAGAAATTTTTGAAGTGATTTTAATAAAATGTGATGGAATGGTAATATATAACATGGAGAAATAATTTACGAACAAAATGTTACACGAATAAATCACTATAGCATGAAAATACGAATAAACGAATTATAATACACATAATGACAATAATTACACAACACATCCTTTTTAATACCAATATTAACAATCAAAGAAAATGAAACAAAATAATATATAAAAAAGTTTGAAGTAAATAATAGTTTAAAATAAATGATTTATAATGACAATTCAAAATAAATAATAAAAAAGTTCCAAATAAACAAAATATAAAAAAATAATAATAAATAATAATAAAAAAATTTAAAATAAATAATATAAAAAATAACTTATAAAACAGTTTTTAAAATATATATATATAAATTTTAAAGATATATATAAGTTTATAATAAATAATATATAAAAGAAATTTAAATAAATAATATGTAAAACAGCTTCATATAAATAATATATATAAAAAACCTAAAATAAATGAAAATAAAAGAGCACTTTTTTTATAAATAAATGAACTCAATGGACGGAGGACGAGACTGAAATCAAATTCAAATTCGAGGTATAAATTAAAAATTACAGAAACTAATAAAACAAAAATAAGGGTTTAAATAAACGCGCGAAGAAAGAACAGGGACCAAATATGAAATTATCCCAATTCTTGGCATATGCGTCCCCGGGACTAAATTGAAAATAGTAAAAGAATCCAGGGAGAAATTTATAAGCATAAAAAGTGCCAATAGGACTAAATTAAAACAAACCAAAAAGGCGAAATGACTGAAAGGGTAAATAACCCAATTATCAAAAACACGTGGATCCCCCTTGTGGGTCGAGTCAATGCGCGGGTTGAGTGTGAAACGACATCGTTTTGGGCTATTGGAATCAACCCTAAAATGACGCAGTTTTATAAGGCTTATATAAACCAATTTTTTTAAAAAAAAATTCATTTTTAGCTTGAGTTCCAAAAAAAACTTGAAACCCCTTTTTTTCTCTCACCCTTTATCCCTTCAGCTGTTGGCCACCGTGGCGGCCACCAGTCACTGGCGACGGCGCCACCGTCCACGGTGGTCGGAGAGCACAAAAAAACTCCTTTTGAAGCCTATCACATGTGGAGCAAGGATCCGAGGCCAAAACTGCCGAAAACCTGGCCAAACCCGACGGAGCAACGAAGAAACGTTTCATTTCTTCTCCTTTTCCGGCGTGGCCTTCGACAGCGAGTAGATATGTCGACTTAGGTGAGTTTCTTTTCCCTTCTTTATTTTCATAGGTAAAAAATATAAAATAAATAAGAACTTGAGAGTACAAAAATAAAAATCACCTTAAAATTTCAATCTGTTTCCTTTTTTTGTTCGAAATCAACTCTTTTTTCTATTGATTGTGTGTTCAAAATTACAAACTAGTAGTGGTGGCTTTTAAAGCCAGCTTATAATATTTTTGCTACTATTTGCTATTGTTCATGCTTTCGTTTCTGCTACTGCTCTTTTTTTGCTTGTTTGTAGGCGTTGACGGAGAGGAGCAGGTGGCTCCTTGCTTCTTTGGTGAAACAACAATAGCAATGTGTCAGGCCTTGGGATAAGGTGCGAGCGGCGCGACCGAGGGTGGCAACAGATGGGTGTGGCGTACATGAGGTGTTAAGGTTAGGGTTTTTTATTTTACTGAAAATGTCTGAAGTATTTTGGGCCAGTGGGCCAATTTTCATTTGGGTTTGTTGGACTGTTTTTTATTATTTCTTATTTGGTTTGATTTGTTTGTTTGGTTTGGGCTCGGGAAAAATAGGCCTGTTACAATATTCATCAAATCCATAAATACTGCAGGTGCATTAGTTTAACCAGATGGCATCACAAGAAATTCATAATGTCCATACCTAGTCCTAAATGCAGTTTTCGACACATCCGAATCTTTAACTCACAGCTGATAATAACTAAAACATAGATCAATCTTCAAAAACACTATTGCACCTTTCAACTGACCAAATAAATCGTCAATTCGCGGCAATGGATACTTATTCTTGATCATAACTTTGTTGAGCTGACGATAGTCAATACATAATCTCATTGATCTGTCCTTTTTCTTAACAAACAGAACAGGTGCATCCCAATGTGAAAAATTGGGTCGAGTAAAACCCCTATCTGTCAACTCTTGCAACTGCGCTTTCAACTCTTTCAACTCAGCAGGAACCATTTTGTAAGGAGCTATCGATATCGGAGATGTTCTTGGTATTAACTCAATGGAAAATTTGACCTCTCTGATCGGCAGTAACCTGGGTAACTCTTCTAGAAACATGTCTGGATACTCACAAACTATTGAAATGTATTCTAGCTTCAACTCAGAAACTCTAGAATCCAATACATATGCAAGGCATGCATCACAGCCTTTTATCACATATCTCTGTGCTGACATAACCGAGATAACAATAGGTAAACCACTCAAACTACCCGATTCAAACTGAAGCTTTTCACCATTCTAACATTTTAATACGATAAGCTTTCGTATACAATTCACAATAGCATCATGCAGAGTCAGTCAATCCATGCCCAAAATCACATCAAACTCATCAAATGGCAGTAGCATTAAATCATCTGGAAATTTATAACCTCGAATCAACAATTGACAGTTCTTGCAGACTTTATCAACGAGCACATACTGACCTAGTGGGTTCGACACTTTAACCACGAATTCAATGGAATCAATAGGTAAACTCTTACTTGACACTAGATTCGTGCATACATACGAATGGGTTCATCCCAGATCAATCAAAGCAATAAAATTAGTGTCAAAGATAGAAAAAATACCAGTAATAACATTTGGAGTAGAAGTTTCCTCTCGTGCAGAGATAGCGTAAGCTCTAGTTGGTGCTCTTCCCTCGAATCTCATAGCAGGGTCCTTAGTTGCACTACGACTATTATCTACATTTCCAGAGTTTCTCGATGGCTTCCCTCTTTGAGTTGTGTTACTCGATCGAACAGTTTAGATCTTTTCTTTTTCAGGTAACTCAGGACAATCTCAAATAAAGTGTTCATGTGAACCACATCTAAAACACGCCCCGTCTTTCATCCTGTATTCACCAAAGTGTCAACGTCCACTTCATTGAAAATTAGGCTTTTTGGCTTTAACATTGCCAACACTCGCTACTGACGTAGCTTGAGCTTTAGAACTTGCATGTTGTTTACATTGATCTCTGTTAGGATATCCCACTGAAGTAGTCGAACGGTTATGGTGTTCTTTCGATTTCTTTGATGTCAACTGATGTAACTTTCCAATAGCTCTCTTTCTCCAATCTCGAGTTTCATAATAAGCTTTTCTCTTTTCTTTACTAAGTTCTTCGGCTCTGTGTGCTCGATCAACCAGATGATAGTACTAGAAAGAACATACATTTTCTCCCTACTTATTGGTTAATTTGTCTCCATCTAATTATCTTTAACATATATTTTTGCATTTTTAGTTTAGTAATTTACATTTTATAACTCAGCGAATCCTAGACTATTTTATCATTACTTTTGCTATCTTATTGCATTAGTATCATTGCATGAGTAAACTTTGGATTGCATCCAGAATTGTTGCCACACCTGACAGTTGCCTGCAATGTCACTGCATGAGTTAATCCCAGACTACGTCTAAAATTGTCACCGCAACTGACAGCTATCTAGATAAGAACCAAAACTACGTGAGCTTTCCAGTCTGGTATAACCAACCTGTACGTACAAGGACAGAATAATTTTGAGGAAATGACACATGTACTGTTGAAGCAGGACATAAAAGGGGGACGTGAGAAAAAAAATGAGAGATTTTTATTTTTTCTCCTTCATCATCATCTTCATCATATTACCTTGAAGCTTGCGGCCATGACAGCTTAAGCCTCTCACGAGTGAGCCAACGTGAAAACCAGATGCAGACTAGCTCCTGATGAGGAGACCTAAGTGTAAGACAAGAGGGAATAGAGACATTCAGTCGAGTTGTCTAGGGATAGTCTTCTCCACTCGAGTCTTTCTTATTTTTTTCTAAATGGTGGTGATTAATCTCTGATATATGTTTGTATGGAAGTACACATGAATTGTTGGTTAAATGTTACCTTATTCAAGCTTGATTTTATTATTTAATCTTGGGGTTTGAATGTTTTTTAACACGAAAGTGTTATTGTAGTCATTGAAATTGGAAAGTACAATAACAGTTTGAGCCAACAAGCATTTGAACAGAAGTTGAGTGGGGATTAGAGGAATTTAGTCCACTTGTTCTATATAGTGCCGTATTGCCTTCATCGAAAGGTGAGATTAATATGCATGTTAAAGTCTTAGATTAAATAGAGTAGTGACGTTGGGTAAGATATTTATTGAATTTTATTACATCGAAAATCACCTATACTTTTATACCTTGTGAGCATTTAGTATTCTGCTGAAGATTCATATTGGGGATCCCAGTTTATCATTATCATATTTTACTTAATTATTTGTAAAGTTATTGCATCAACAATTATCCTTAAAATTTATCTTGTTTACATCTAGTTATCACACCGACATTATTAGACAAAAGACTACCATCCCTGTAGGATCGATATCCCACCGAATCACATCTGTCTACTAAACTTGCATCGACAGTGTACATTGGCACATTATTGCTGTGACGTTAAATAACCAACCAAGTTTTTGGTGCTGTTGCCGGGGATGGCGTTTGTTTGATGTTTATTTTTGTGTTTGTGTTTCTTTTTTACATTTTATTTTCTTTCTAAAATATTTAGTATTCACTAACTGGTTTTTCTTTGTTGCTATTTCTTTAACTTCAATTTAGGTGTTTTATGACCCAAAAAAATTTGGATTTTCTTGCGAATTTTGATCCAGAAATTGAAAGGACTATTCAGAATAGACTTTGAGAACAAAAAAATATGGCTTTACTAAGGAACAATACAGCCATACCCCCGATACAATAGCAAAATGTAAATAACCCATTGTTGCTGCAAGATGCTCGCATACAAAATAGAACTATACGCGATTTTGTAGTACCTATCTTGGATGATTTACAACCTGGAGTTGTTAGGCCAACAATCCAAGCTGGGAATTTCGAACTTAAGCCAGTAATGTTTCAAATGTTGAATTCTAATGGATAATATGCTAGGCTACCACATGAAGATGTGAAAGAACATCTTAAATCCTTTTTTATTGATCTGTGCTTCCTTTAGTCAACAAGACATTCCTGATGATGCCTTGAAGATGCAATTATTTCCTTATTACTTACAGGGAAGAGAACGCACTTGGTTTTTCGAACTACCTGCCAGATCAATTACTTCTTGGGATGCAGTAGCAACACAGTTTATTTTGCGATTTAACCCCCGACAATGAATGCTCATCTTCAAAATGATATTACTGCTTAACATCAGCTTGATGATGAAAATCTTCACACCACATGGGAACATTATAAATCTTTACTTCGACATTGTCCCATGCACGACATTCAACCAGAAACACAAATTGAGATTTTTTATAATAGGTTGAATACACATACAAGGAATCTTCTTGACGCATCAGCCAATAGACCTTTGTTGGATTGTTCTTATAACGATGCTGTAAGAATTCTTGAGAGAATTACTCAGAATGATTATCAATACCTTATCTCTAGAGCTGGACAAACAAAAACTACTCCAGGAGTTATTGAATTGGATGCAATAACCGCACTAAGTGCTCAAATTTCTTCTCTCACAAACATGATTAAAAATATGCAACGGACAAGTGGCGTTGCACCTATACAAGTTGCTTAGCAAGTTGATGTTCCTATTTTTTCTTGTGAAATTTGTGGTGACAACCATAGCTACGAAGATTGTCTACAAAATTCTGAGAATTCATGTTATATTAGTAACATTCGCAATAATTCTTATGGAGATTCTTACAACAACTATGCATTCATCCAATCATTTTGGGGAACTCTGAATGCTAGACAAAATGCTGTGATATTTAGATATGGGAATATATCTACTCAGGGAAATTATAATCCCTGACAAGGGAATTACAAGCAACAACAGTAGAGTTATAATCAGCACACTTAGATGCATCCACAACTAGGCCAGACACATCCAAATCAAAATTCGCTACCGCCACAACACGCTTCAATGCCAAATCAACATGTTCAAGGACATCGATAGCAACCGTACACTCAAGCTTCTACTTCTGACCCGTTAGCAACCCTTAAGGCATTAATGCGGGAGCATATTATTCGCACAGAAGCTATCATACAAGGGAATTCATCTTCCATTCGAGCATTAGAAGCATAGTTAGGATAACTTGCTTCAAATCTGAATACTCGACCACTAGGTCCATTACCTAGTGACACGAAAAATCCTAGTTTGAGGGGAAAAGGACATTGTAAGGTTATCACTCTTAGGAGTGATAAACAAACTAGTGAATCGATTATTGACTCTACTATAGCACCTCAAGATACGGACGAAGTGATCACTGGTGAAAAGGTTGAATCTGAAGAATTTTTCGATGCATCAGACAAAGAAGTTCCACTAATTTTCAATCATCTGCCTACTGTCCAATCTTCAAAATTTTCAATGTAATCAAAGGTGCCGGCACAAGTAGATATATCTCTACCTTTACCCTTCCCACAAAGATTCAGGAAGAATGAGCATGACAAGCAGTACCAGTTGTTCCTAGACACACTGAAGTAATTGCCAATCAACATTCCTTTAGTGGACACTCTAGTAAAAATTCCAAATTATGGGAAATTTATGAGAGACCTCTTGTCCAGGAAGAAGAAGCTCACTGGTTTTGAAACTATTGCACTCACAGAAGGCTGTAGTGCTGTTTTGACAAACAAGTTGCCCCTTAAATTGAAAGATCCTAAGAGCTTTACCATCCCATGTTCAATTGGAAATCATTATTTGGGTAAGGCTTTATGCGACTTGGGAGCTAGCATTAACCTAATGCCACTATCTACTTTTAAAAAGTTGGGAATTGGTCGCATGAAATCTACTATAGTGACATTACAACTAGCCGATCGATCGTTGGCTCAACTTGAAGGGCAAATAAAAGACTTCTTAGTTCGTATGGATAAATTCATTTTTTGGGCTGATGTTATCATACTTAACTGCAAGGTAGACAAGGAGGTTTCCACAATCTTAGGACGACCATTTTTAGCCACCGACTGAACTCTCATTGATGTTTATAACAGTGAACTAACCATGCGACAGAATGATGAGCAAGTTACCTTCGATGTTTTTAAATCTGTTCAATGTAAGAACAAAGAAGAATGTCATACTGTCGATGTGCTAGATGATCTAATTGAGGAAGAATTCAATGGCCAAAGCACAACACTTTTTAAAAAGTTTGCAATGACATTTGATGTTGAATTCTTAGCCGATGGTGACAACATGGTTGAAGCTCATAATCTTGAACTCAAGCACAGATAGTAGATTGAATCCTTAGACCTAGCCAACAGAACAACCCCAATTTTCAAATCATCTATTAAAGAAGCTCCTACTCTGGAATTGAGACTACTACCTTATCATCTTAAATATGGGTTTCTAGGTGATCACAATACTCTCCCAGTTATTATCTCTGTAACCTTGGACGCAAGTCAAGAAGAGAAATTGGTTCATATCCTCAAGAAACATAAACGAGTTATTATTTGGAGTATTGCCGATATTCAAGGTATTAGTCCTTCTTTTTGCATGCACAAGATCAAGTTGAAAGATGAAGCCAAGCAACCGATTGAACAGTAGAGAAGATTAAATGAGAAGATGAAGGAAGTTGTCAAGAAGAAAATCATAAAATGGCTTAATGTCGTAATTATTTACCCGATTTCTGATAGCAGTTGGGTAAGTCCACTGCAATACATGCCTAAAAAGACTGGCATCACTGTGGTTCACAACGATAGGAATGAATTAAGTCCTACACGCATTCCTACAGTATGGCGAGTTTGTATGGACTATCGTAAATTAAATGCGGCCATAAAGAAGGATCACTTTCCACTCCCCTCATCGACCAAATACTGGACCGGCTTGCTTGAAAGACCTATTATTACTTTTTAGATGACTATTCTAGGTACAATCAAATTGCTATCTCATTGGAGGATCAAGAGAAAACAACCTTCGTCTGTCTCTTTGGTACTTTCGCTTTTTGTAATATGCCTTTCGGTCTTTACAACGCACTAACCACATTTCAAAGGTGCATGACGAAAATATTCTCAGATATGATCGAAGACTCTTTAGAGTTATTTATGGATGATTTCTCTATCTATAGGAATGATTTTGATTATTGCGCTAAAAATTTGGATAAAGTACTGAAGCGATGTGAAGACATACATCTTGTCCTGAATTAAGAAAAATGTCATTTCATGGCAACTGAAGGCATTGTGTTAGGACACCACATTTCTAGTCAAGACATTCAAGTAAACAAAGCTAAGGTGGAAATCATTGAGAAACTACCTCCACCAACAAACGTAAAAGATATTCGCAGTTTTTTGGGACATACGGGGCTTTACCTACGGTTTATTAGAGATTTTTCAAAATTGCAAAGCCCTTGTGCTCATTGTTGGAACAGAATTGAAAATTATTCTTTGACGATGCATGCATGGATGCCTTTCTTCAGTTAAAAAAGAAGCTAATGAATGCATCCATTGTTGTTGCACCAGATTTGTCCTAACCTTTTGAAGTTATATGCGATGCAAGTGACTTTTTCGTGGGTACAGTTCTAGGAAAACGAAAGGGAAAAATATTTCATGCCATCTATTATGCTAGAAAAACTCTTACAAAGGCTCAACTCAATTATACCACCACCGAGAAAGAATTGTTCGATGTAGTCTTTTCTTTTGACAAGTTTTGTTCCTATCTTGTTGGCGCAAAGGTTATTGTATTCACTGATCACTCGGTGTTGAGATATCTCTTTGTGAAAAAGGATGCCAAACCAATATTGATACGTTGGATATTACTATTGCAAGAATTTTTCATCGAGATAAAAAATCGTAAGGGTTCAGAGAATCAAGTTGCAGACCATCTGTCTCGACTAGAAGTTGGCAGCGAAGATGGGAAAATACTTCAAATTGTCGACGCATTCCTAGATAAAAAGTTATTTGCTGTAGATACAACCCCTTGGTATGTAGATTTTGTTAATTATCTAGTGTGCAGAAAACTTCCATTGGGTTTCACAGGCCATAAAAGAGAAAGATTTCTTCATGACATAATGAAGTATCATTGGAACGAGTCGTATTTATTCAAAGTATGCAATGACAACATCATTCAGCATTGTGTTCCGGAAGATGAGATGCTTTCAATCCTGAAGCATTATCGTGATGCTCCTTATGGAAGTCATTTCGGTGGTATAAGAACTGCTGCTAAAGTTCTCTAATTAGGATTCTACTGGCAAACATTATTCAAATACGCCTACAATTTTGTGAATCAATGTGATAGGTGTCAACACATCGGTTCTATATCCCGACGTAATGAAATGTTGCAACAGCCAATTATAGAAGTTAAATTATTCGATGTTTGGGGTATAGATTTTATGAGACCGTTTCTGAGTTCATTTGGAAATCTCTATATATTAGTAGCTGTTGACTACATCTCGAAGTGGGTGAAAGCTGTTGCAGTCCTAAAGGATGATGCAAAGACAGTGCAATTTTTTTTTCACAAGTATATACTTACTCGCTTTGGCACACCAAAGGCATTTATTAGTGATCAAAGTACACACTTTCATTGAAACCAAGTGGTGACCACACTGAAGAGATATGGAGTTAATTATAGAATGACTACTACTTATCATTCGTAAACCAATGGACAAGCCGAAGTATAGAATCGACAAATTAAGAACATTCTTGAGAAGGTTGTAAACCTTTCGCAAAAAGATTGGCCTTTCTGATTGGATGATACTTTATCGGTATTGCGGACAGCATACAAAACTTCTTTAGGGATGTCTCCGTATCAATTGGTTTTTAGAAAAGCATGTCACTTTCCAGTTGAACTAGAACATAAAGCAATGTGGGCAATTAAACAAGTGAACATGGACTATGAAGCGGATGGAATGAAAAGATTGTTGGATATCATTGAACTGGAAAAGATTAGGAGAAATACTTATGAAAATGATGCAATTTACAAGGAAAAGACCAAATGATGGCATGACAAGATTATTTTACAGTGACAATTTTTCGTGAGTCAACAGATTTTATTATTCAATTCTCGACTCAAATTGCACCCAGGTAAATTGTGTTTACGTTGGCATGGACCTTTTGAAGCTATCACCGTATTTCCTAATGGTGTAGTCAAAATTCGAGATTTGTGTGATGGACATCAGTTTAAAGTGAATAGACAGAGGCTGAATCACTGTTTTGGCAACAATGATCAAAAGTAGGCAGAGACCATTAAATTGGTCAAAAAGTTTTAATTTTTAATTAATACTTTGTGATTTTAGTTTATTTTATTTATTTATGTTTTTTTAAAGTTTTCTTTCCTTCCTTTTTGCAGAATAATTAGGTACCATTGTCGACACATTGAAATCTTGTTGTCAGCGCAGTCTATACGTTTACACTACCATTAATAGCTCGTCAGAATTCAGAGAAATTTCGATTCCACCGTTGGATCAAAACTCACTCAGCCGTTTGATCTTTCTGAGCAGGCACAATTTCTATTGGACACAACTCTTCCCGCCAACCCTATACCTTCCCACAAAACAGCACGCCTGTCCATCTTCCTCCTTCACCCACTATAAATTCTCCCTCACTGTACTGATTGTAACACATTCAAGCAACCATTTTTATTTCTTTTCTCTTTTAAAAATCCTATCTTTTTACCTTTAAAATATCTTCCCTCAACAAAACATGGCAAAACAAGAGGCTCAGTCCAAAAAGCCACCAAATCTACTAGGGAACATGCATTCTCTGCTACCACAGTCCGTGAATCAAAATCCCCCAGGCCAGTGCAAGCAAAAGAGCCAGTAGTCTTTCTGAATAAAGCGGCAAAGGAACAGTTTCACAACATACTGAACCGTAACTTTCATCTCGAGTAAGTCATTTCTCTTTTGCCACAACAAGATTTGGGTAAAAAAGTCTCCAAAACCATCTCAAAGTTAAAGTGAGAAACTTTTTGCAACCATCCTAGAAGCTACTCGCCTTCACTGGTACGTGAGTTCTATGCCAATCTCTACGATCATGAGTTAGATTTTATTTTCATTCGAGAAGGTTTGATACCATGGGACGCTGCAAACATCAACGACTTGTACAACACCAAGGCTGATGTCGACGGACACTCTGAGTTCATGAATGATATCACAAATGAAAAATGCAACCTGTTGGTGAGAGACTTATGTGTCAAGGGAGCAGTTTGGACGGGTTCCCATCAAAAGAACTATACGATGTACCATTGCTTCCTGACATTGCAAGGTAAAATTTGGTTTCACCTTGTCAACTGCAAACTAAAGCCCTTCACTCACAGCACCACAGTCACCCTAGACAGAATGTGTCTGATACATTCTATAGTCAAGGGCCAAAAAATTGATGTGGGCATAATTCTTCAACAAAAAATAGTTGACTACGCTGCAAAGCAGACTGGGATCTTAGTTTTCCCATCCCTAGTGATGTTATTATGCCAGCAAAGAGGAATCATGCCCCGTGCTGGTAAGGAAATCTTAGAAAATAAAGGCTCAACCACTGAAGCCTCTGTAGAAAGAATGAATCGAGGTAATGACACGCCAATACTAAAGGAGGTGGTGACCAGCAAGACAAGAAAGGGAAAAGACAAAGTTGACAAAAAAGGAACAAGCATGACTGCAGAGACATCATTATGGTGCAGACTGAAGGATGTCGAAAAAATGGTAAATTCCATCAACAACAAGCAAATCAAGCTTAACCCTATAATAGAATATATGGAGCGATCTTAAAATTTGTTTTATGCTTATACCGGAACCTGGAACAATTCTACTGTAGCCACATTAGGCCAACTGAGTTCATCCTGCCTACCAGAATTCTCTAGGTTTCTACCAATCATTCATAATTATGACCTCTCTTCCTCAGATGATGAATTTGAAGACTGAGATGAACCCGTGGCATCCTCACCCATTGTGTAGGTATCTGATACTGAGAAAGAAGAGGAATCTAGAGACATCGATAAATACTTGCAAAAGATTGATAGCTTTTTGAGGATGACATTTTTGCTGATCAAGAGGACACTGTTATTGAAAAAGAAGTTGATGTTACAAAAGAAGAAGTTGTTGCTGAAGAAGAAGAAGTTGCTAAAAAGGAGAAAGAAAAAGAAAAATAATATTTTGTTGAGAAGGTTGTCACTGCACCCGAATCTATGGGTGCAAATATTGAGAAGTTGGAGCAAACTAGAGCGAGACAAGAAGAAGTTGCTGAGATTACCAGTGATGAGCAATAAAATTCATAGGTAATAGTGGTGTACACTGGACCACTCCAAGCGGCCTCTCCTACACAAACAGTAGTCGATGATGCCAGGGCTGAGCCTAGAATGAGGAGCAATTTGAAAACTATGCAAAGCCCAAGGAAAAGAAAAAAAAGTACTCCAAGGATAAAAAATAAAAGAATGAGGAGAAGAAAGTAAGGAAAAAGAAACATCATGCAACCACATCGACGGCTGCGGATAATGGAGTTAGTTTATTTTAAGTTTTAGTTGTAGTATTCATGCATTGGATGTAGCTGTAGGTTTTATTTTAATAAGTATATATTGTCATTGCATTTCTATTGCCATTGCATGTTAATTTTAGTGTATTGGGGACAATGCAAACTTTAAGTTTGGGGGAATGCATATGAGGTTTGGAATTACACTCGCATTTCAAAATTTTTCTTTGAAGCATGCAAGGTTTATTTGTAGTTAATGCAAATGTGTTGGAAAATTTTGGTTACATTCGATGCTTAATTCTTGAATCATGTGAATTATCAATGAATGAGTTGGATAAATTTACTAAATGTTGTATCTTCAATTCTTTGATGAATGATATAGGTTGCATTAGTAATGGATGACTAGTAGCATTCCTTGAATCTTGAATGAATCTACCTTTTACAGCTACTTATATATAGTTATGAATAAGAGACACTCCAAAGTGAGTGTATTATGAAATGTTAAAGAGGGAACACTCCAGTGCAAGCGTTAGAAAAAAGAATCTGGCAAAAGGCTATCGCTGCATGAATATGTGTCGATGTAATTACATACTCCTTGGGGGTTTGTTGCACTCCATCGTTACTTCTCAGGAACAAGAGTACAGTAATGCAATGATATCCCTTATTCACAAAAAAAAAAGAAGAGACATATGTTGTACAATAAATGTTGTATTGGTAGATAGAATTTAGGATTTGATGCATGATGCTAGTTTTGATGAAGTTGCAATCGTATTCATTCATACTTATGTATTGTCAATGTAATATTCCGTCATCTAAATGTGACCCATTCATTGGGATTTTAGGTGATTAAAGTTGCTAGAATGATCATTTTCCCTAGTAAATTCTTGTGTAGCCTTGCTAGTTTCTGTTTTACTTTAGGACAAGTAAAAACTCAAGTTTTGTGATAGTACTAGAAAGAACATATGTTTTCTCCCTACTTATTAGTTAATTTTTCTCTATTTAATTATCTTTAGCATATATTTTAGCATTGTCAGTTTAGTAATTTACATTTTATAAATCAGTGAATCTTAGCCTATTTTATCCTTAATTTTTCTATCTTATTGCATTAATATAGATGCATGAGTAAAATCCAGATTGCATCCAGAATTGTCACCGCACCTGACAGCTATCTGTAATGTCGCTGCATGAGTTAATCCCAAAGTGCATCTAGAACTGTCGCCACAACTGACAGTTGTCCGAATAATAACCAAAACTGCGTGAGTTGTCCAGTCTGGTATAACCAACCTGTACATACAAGGAAGTATAATTTCAAGGAAAGGATACATATATTGTTGGAGCAGGACATAAAAGAGGGGCGTGAGAAGAAAAATGGGAGATTTTTATTTTTTTTCTCCTCTATCATCATCTTTATCATCTTACCTTGAAGCTTGCGGCCAGGGCAGCTTAAGCCTCTCACGGGTGAGCCAACGTGAAAACCAGATGCAGACTAGCTCTTGACGAGGAGACCTAAGTGCGAGACAAGAGGGAATAGAGAGATTGAGACGAGTTGATAGGGATAGTCTTCTCCATTCAATTTTTTCTTATTTCTTTCTAAATGCTGGTGATTAATCTCTGATTTCTATTTGTCTGGAAGTACACATGAATTCTTGGTTAAATGTTACCTTATTTAAGCTTGCTTTTATGTTTAATCTTAGGGTTTGAATTTTTTAACATGGAAGTGTTATTGTAGTCACTAACACTGGAAAGTGCAGTGACAGTTGAGCCAACAAGCATTTCAACGAAAGTTGAGTGAGGATTAGAGGAATTTAGTCCACTTGTTCTAAATAGTGTCGTATTGCCTTCATTGGAAGGTGAGGTTAATATGCATATTTAAGTCTTAGATTAAATAGAGGAGTGACGTTGGGTAAGATATACATTGAATTTTATTGCATTGACAATCACCTATGCTTTTGTACCTTGTAAGCATTTAGTATTCTGCTAGAGATTCATGTTGGGGATCCCAGTTTATCATCATCATATTTTACTTTATTATTTTTAAAGTTATTGCATCAACAATTATCCTCACAATTTATCTTGTTTACATCTAGTTATCACACCAACATTAATAGACAAAAGACTACCATCCATGTGGGATCGATAATTGAGAGACTCACATCTGTCTACTAAACTTGCATCAACAGTGTATGATTGCACATTATTGCTCTGACGTTAAACAGCTGACCACCAGAACAACAAATTTTTTCAGTTCGAGAATCCTAACTAACAGCTTTATATCTTCGTTTAACCTATCTTCAAATTGCTTACACATAGCAACCTCGGCTGGAATACATTCCTGGGCATATTTGCTCAATTTGAAAACTTCTCTTTCGTATTCAGACACTAACATATGTCCCTATTTAAGCTCAAGGAACTCTTTGCGTTTCTAATCAAGAAACCTCTGACTTATATATTTCTAATCTACACATTCACTCGGTATAAAAGAAACCATCGTATTCCACCATTGATAAGTTGACTCTTTCAATAGAGATACCGCACATTTAATACATTCTGCTGGTGAACAAGATAACTCATCAAAAACTTTAATCGTGTTTTCTAACAAGAATTCCACTCTCTTCGGATCATCTTCAACTACCGCTCTGAATTCTTCGGCCCCATATTTATAGATTTTATCAACAGGCAACTTAATAATACGTAAAGGTTCCAGACCTTGAGGAATTACGGGGATCGATTGGAGAACAGGTGGAGGTGGAGGTCATTAAGCAGCCGGGTTCGTACGTACAAACTCGATAAAACATTCGCTCGTTATCTGAAAGAAAGCTTCTTTAGCCTCTCCTCTTGACCCTCAAATACGGGCTTTATACCGCTCAACGCTACTCCATGAACGAAGGCTTGCCCGTTACTTTCTACTTTATCGGAGACGGCTCAGTTGGAAGTCATTACTATATAAAAGCATATTTCAAAATGAGTCAGGCGTTATCATACTATCACAGATTATATAATGACATGTATTTCTAGACTCATATACGCTATATTCAGTTTGAGAATCAGCTAAATTGTAGCTCTGAACCAACAAATGTAACACCCCTAGCCCGTATCCGTCGTCTAAATTGGGCTACGAAGCAATACCGAAAGTTTACATCTGACAACGAAAAACTATTCAACATATTCAAAACGTAACATAAATCATAGCAATATTATTCAAACTCATACTATTTGTCCCTTATACGAGCCCTTGAGGCCCTAAAAACACATTAGAAACAAATCGAGACTAAGTTGGACACATACAGAATTTTAGGAAAAAGTAAAAAATTTTCATACTGCAGGGGTCACACGGTCGTGTGGATAGGCTGTGTGGGAATTTGAAGTAGGGACACACAGTCGTGTCCCAACCTGTGTCTGTGCCTGTATAACTCTCTAACTTGGGTTCACAGCCAAGATACCGCTCGTGAGCCAGGCCGTGTACCTTTCGAAATGGCCTCACACGCCCGTGTGCGAGGCCGTGTACCTCTAAAATGGCCTCACACGCCCGTGTGACAAGCCATGTGCTAGGCCATGTAACTACCTGACTTTTAACCCTTTGAAACCTACAGAGGATGCACGGCCGTGTCGCATGACCGTGTGTCACACACGGCTAAGACACATGCACGTGTGAACGAAAAATAGGTCAATTTCAAGCCATTTTTCTCACCCAAAATTTAGTCACTTACACAAACCTAATGCACCTAATTTCATGCATCCAAATTGTACCTAGCATATGTATATTCAAGCTAGATCATCATAGTATTTAGCCATACAACCAATATGCCTAAAAGGCACCTCAATCACAACAATCAAACTTGATTAAACATTTGCTAAGTCTAGCCATATATCAATCAACCAGATGAACTAATTCCATACCAACATTTACCATAATGTTCACACACCATTTCAATACTCACAAACACTATTATGACCATTCAACACCTATCATCACTACTTTAGCAATTTGACCATATGTCAACCACATCTAAAGTTACCAAAACTAGCCATTTATCAACTTAATGCTCACTATCTAATTCCATTTCAAATGATGCCTCAATGAAAACATTCAAGTGTACCTTTAATTAAACCTTTTAATTCAAGCTCACAACAATGGTGTTTTCTTAGGTTAAAAATCGACTAAGGAAGAAAAACAAAGATGATAGCCTTTGTTTTATCATTTTACTAACTTTAATTATTACTTTACTTAAATAACCTTTAATTAAACATTTTAAAATCACTTAAATGATGCCCATCTTTGTCCACTAGAATATTAATGGTCTAATTACCATTTAAGGCCACTCATATTCAAAGTTCATAGCAATTTGACACATTTTACTTATAGAACTCTAATTTTGCACCTTATGCAATTTAGTCCTTTTTTATCAAATTAAGCTTGCAAATGATTAAATTTCCTAATGAATTTTTTATACGACACTATCAACATGGTCTAGATGTTAAAATATTAATAAAATAAATATTTTTATATCAGATTTGTGGTCTCGAAACCACTGTTCTGATTTTAATGAAAACGAGTTGTTATATTCTATGTGCTATTTGATTGTTATTTTGTTGGAAACTTGTTCTATGATTATTTATAATGAAAAATGTCATATTAACATTTTTGGGTTGAGTTACAAGTATAGTTGTTATGTTATAGGATCTATTTTTATAGGTGACAGATCTAGTGTTGAGTGCGTATTATGTTGTGATAGTTCTCTAATGCCCCGAGGGTGAGAACGTATCACCAACTTAAATTCCTAAGGGTATGAGTGTATCTTTGTGTGGTTTATGAGATTGGTGCATTTATGCCCTTCTAACACTTCAATGTGTATACTGGTGTGTTGGTGGATTTATCCAAGTATCCGTCTTTGTGTCCGATTCTATTAATAAGAATTGAAATGTGAAATTTTATACTAAGTATATGTGTTGTTGAAATATGATTATAATGATAATATGAAATGACTTTTGTACAAATAAATATATGCAATTATCCTAAGGGTACATCGAAATTTTGATATGTGCAAGCAAGCATTGCATTGATATGAACATAGTTATGTGATGTATGACTATGGAATACCTCGAAAGTTTAATGGTTCTTTTGAATACATGTTTATATGAATATTGATGATGAAATGATTCTTGATTTCAAATGTATTCATTTATTTAGCTTGTGTATTTTATTAATATTAAGTTTATAATTGAATATGAATTATGTTAATGCCACTGAGTATACACTACTCAACATATAATTATGTTTGTTTTCCTACACGGGTTTTGAATAGGTTATTGTCTAGATCAAAAGTTCGTAAAGGATCCAACTCATCAGCTCAACTCATAACCAAGTTTGTTCTCATTTTGAATGTATGTAGTTTATGGCATGATTTAATGTCCATCTTGTTGGTTGGGCATATTTTGGGATGGATTTGATGTAACGACTCGTTTTCAGTGGTATCGAGAATAAAGGTTTTAGGACCACAATTCTAGCTAGTGGGTCAAAATATATTAATTATGTAGAATTTATATTGTATTACGGATGTCGTATAAAATTTTGGTGGTGAAATTTTAAGGTTCAACTAGTTAATTAAGTAAAAATATTAAAGTGTAATAGATGCGAAAGTTTAGAGTTATTAGTAAATGTGACAAATTGATGTAAAAAGGAAGTTCAAAGGATTTAGTGGGTAATAATACTAAATACCAAGATAGTGGATGTACATAGATTGGTTTAGTTGTAAATTAAATATGTTTAAATGGTAAAATTGTAATTAGGAAATTAGAGAAAACATTGATAAAATAAAACCTAAGTGGTCATCTTTACTAATGCTCTCTTTTTCACCGAAAAAAAAACCATAGGAGGGGGAAACTTAAGCTTTGGTTGTTGAATACCTTGCATGTAAGTGTTTTATCTTTCATTTCTAATAGATTTTTCATTTTTGGAACCCTTGAAGCTAGACCAAGCTAATTGAGGGACTAAATGGATAAAACATGATGAGTATAGGGACTGTTTTGAGACTATTTATTGTGTTGGAAATGTTGGTTGAGTTACTAAATCTTATGGTTTGAGAATTTATTGGTAGTGATTCTTGTTAGTGTTAGCTTTCAAGGAGTTAAATGTTATAAATTAAATTAGCATGGTGTTAAATTATAAATTTCAAGAGTCTAGGGACTGTAAGTGAATCATATGTACATTTGGTCAGCTAAGGAAATTAGATAAGGATATGATTAAGTTAGTTTTTATGATAAGGACTAAGTTGTGTGAATGCTAATTATTGAAGGTTAAATGTATAAATATGACTATGAGATAGATTGCTTAAGTTGAATTATTGTGGTTTGAGTTAGTTAATTTAATTAAATTATCTTATTTAGATCAAGAAATGAGTAAAACGGTCATTAACCGAGGGAAGGAGAAAGTTGTCGAATAATCAACCTCGATCATCAAAAATTAACGTAATTTCGGTAAGTTCGTAGTCCTTGAACTCGAACTCTGTTATTTACTTTAATTAATTTAATTGTTACTTTAATAAATAATTATATTGATATATGTAATGGATTGGTAGTTGAAATGATGAATTATGAAGTTATACATATAAGGTTAGAGAATAAATCAAGGAAATTAATTATAGTCATTTGATGCAAATGGTTGAAATATGAAATTAGAGATTGTGGAAATATAATAATTATGTTTGTATTTGTCAGTTTTATCAACTAGTGCTCGGCACACTGAAACATTTGTAATGTTGGTATAACCAACCACTGCAACGCACAACTATTGTCAGTTTATTCAACCAGCGCTGCGTGTAAAACATTGTTGGTTTATCCGATTAGTGCAGTGCACAACAATTGTCAATTTATCCACCAGCTCTGGGCGCAAAAAATTGTCGATTTAACCGAGCAGCACAGGGCACAACTTTGTCAGTATATCCAACTAGCTTTTGGGCGCAAAATCTTACTACAACATAGCCATTGGGCACTGGGTGCCAATAATGGTATGATTGTTGATTACGTAAAACCAATCCAATGAATGAGTTGAACTAAAGAGTTATATAATGGAATGAGTTGAGAATGTTTAAATATATTCCTTGTAATATATATAAGTTTAGCTCTTGGAGTTAATGAAATTTATTCGGTATTTGATTATTCCTCTAAGCGCAGGTTAGGCATCTATTTTTGATTGTCGACTCAGCATCCGATGATAATCCCGAACTCAACATTGGTGATGTATTCTTTTTGTGTCTTGGCATGTACCTAGGTCGTTATAAGTCTTAGAAATGGTAATTTTTTTATTAATTAGTTTTTGATAAAGTTATCTTGTGAATATAGTTGATGACATATATGCATGAATGTGTATGCTAAATAAAATTGATTTCCCTTGGAAGAGTATGTTATAAATTACCTTGAATTGGCTCTTTTAGAGGCGAATGATTTAAGTCACTATGCTTGTTATGATATGGTAATTAAAATTTATGGTTCGTAATATTTGAATAATATGAATGTATGATTTGGTTGTAGTTGAATTATGGTGTCAATGAGGACACATTGGTTAGACACTTAGGTTGTATGATATTGACATGTTTTGACTTATTTGAAGATGTTGTTTTTATGATGTTTAAAGGTTGGTTTTAGGCTTGGATTGATACCCAAGATAAGTGTAAAATGTGCCTTGTTTTGGAAGCAAATTTTGGTGCACACGGGTTGTCACACGGACACACGGCTTATCCACACGACCGTATGTCTTATTTGTTTTCAGTGTAGGTTGGTCCACACGGGCATAGAGAGTTACATGGCCTAGCGACACGGCCATATGAACCTAAGCTACAAGGTCACAGTGAGTTATACAATCTGGTCACACGGCCGTGTGATTTTACGTTACACGGGGAATAGTAAGTTACATGGTCTACATACACGGCCATGTTTTGAGCCACATGGTCTGGTTTTTGTCACACGGCCTTGTGACCCCTATTTTCAAAATTTTTAAATTTTTCCTAATTTGTTTTTTTTGTTTCAAATTGATCCCAGAATGCTCCAAATTTTTAGAACCCCATAAACCCGATTTAAAGCCCATAAGTATATGTTATTTATAAATCAAATGTGTTTTATTTATTTATAATTAATCTTGAATATTGTTTCTATGTAATGCTAAAGGTTTTATATCTTATTGTAATACTCCGTAACCCTAATCCAAAGATAGAGACGGGTTAAGGGTGTTACATTTGATACGTGAATTAGTAAGTTAATATGCATGTTTATGAGTGATCTTTCATGAACTTAGCTTTGTTGGATTGTGGTATATTGAGTGATATATTTGAATTTTCTAGGATCATGATTAGGTGGTTAACTTGATGTATAAGTGTATGGTAATAAGTTGGTACAAGTTTAAGTCACTTTTGATCATAATATGACTAGTTAAGTCCTTGTGGTCTCATTTGAATGCATTCCATGTTTTCTAGCATAAATGAGTTAGAAACAAATAAATGTTCAATTGCTTCATTAGTTAGTTCTCATTAGTTTGTTTAAGTGGCCAAATTATTGAATTCATCAAGGTATTTTAGATATATAAGGTGTCAAAACTTAAACTAGATTCAAGTTGTATATTTATGTTGTTTAATGAGGTTGGTAAGTGAATTATATGGTGCTTTAAGTCATGGTAAGAATTTGGTATAGTTTGAAATCAAAACAGGTGAAATTGGAGTATGTGACAAATAGGGAGTCTCGTCACAATATCATTGATACTATCGTCGCAATGTTGCTACCCAACTTTGTGACTTGACTTCACCTCGTCGCAATTATGAAAAGATTATTTTTCAGAGTACATTTTGTTAGTGGTTTCTTAATATATATGTGTGTTTTATTTAGTGCATGATTAAATTATTATAGAATTTTCTTATCCATTAGGAGAATATTATTATTAAGTACAATTTACAGGAGTTCAACACCTATGGATATTGAGTTCAACATAGTCAATTTTGTGTGAAATTTATTTTTTTTTCGTTGGTCTAACCAACTCATTTAATATAATGATATCTTCTACTTCTTCTTTTTAAAAAAATGGATACTTTAAGGTTTCTAGTTTACCATGTTGTCAATATGGTAAAATTTCTTACTTAATTTTTTTCATTTTGTTATTATGAAAATGTTCATGCCATTACAAGCTTACAAATTGGGGGTAGGGGATGAAATAACCAAGACTTGAACCCTGAACCTTAAGGTGCCAACATAGAGTTTTAACCACTAGTTTGTTCAAGTTGTTGGCAAGAAAATGTTTTAAGATTGAGAAATTAAATATTAATTTTATGATATTTTGAATAACAAAGAGGTCGAATTCTTTGTGTTTGACATAATTGAAACTTCCTGAAGTCGGATGGATGTAACCAACGTTAGGATCGAATGCCCTTAATGTAGTGATATCGTAAAATATATTTGTAATTTTTTGAGCATATTGATTTAATAAAATTTCATCATTCTTATTAATATCTTTTGTATAATGTCATCAATAGTTTTGCATGCAAAACAAAATGAAAGCAAATATTAGTTCATTGATTATCAAGCATTTAACTAATAGTAACTTGCATTATGTTGTTGGATCATAATGCAAGAAAACAACTTATATTAATAGATCATCTGAATGGTCCATAGTCTAATAAAAAATTGACCAAGTCGATTAAAAAACTATTATGTTGTCTATCAAGTCCAAATGGAAGATACATTGTCTTGCATATCCAAGTGGATGACTCCCAAAAGATAGAGACATGGATGTGTTTGTCTAGGCTAACAGTATATCGCAAGATCCAAGTAGAATAAATCTTAAATCTATTTATGGATGCATTCACTTGTGATGTTGATCTTCCCCGAATTACACTATTATTTACATCCTTTTTCACATAATTTGAGCTTGTTTAATAGTTGAATCTTTAAGTCCTTTTAAGTATTTATTTACGTCTTATAGTTCAAGTCGTATTCTGTGCTTTTAAATATAGTTTCTATGATGTTTTGATACTTAATAAGATTATGTGGTTATGTAGGTTGATTTGGGAGCTCAAGATGTAACTTAGGACTGAATTTGCTACCAATGTCGTGACAAGGAAGCATGGAAGTCATGACATCAAAGATAGAGCTGAAAACAGCCGTGGAAATGACTCAGGAGTGAATGTCGCAACACCAGGTTGTTGATTCACGACACCAAACATCAAAACAAAGAAAATGTTGGAAAAAATCTGATTTAAAAATGGTTTTCTTGCATAATAGAAAATTCAAAATTTTGAAAATCGACCTAATTTGTGATATTGATAACAATAAACCTTAAACTAAAATCGTACTTGTGTTTTCGAATAAGCGGATCCTTGATGTTTTCTGACTTTCAACCAAACGATCTTCTCTGCTATTCTCGTACCACGAACTACTTCGAGTGTGGGTCCAAATCAATTAAATCAAAACACAAAACTAGAAAAAGTTTTCTTTTCTTTTTAAGGTGAAAACAAAAATTATCTCTTCTCAAATAGAAACTTGTAGAATTGTTATTCTAGAAAAATATAATTAATAGTTGAGAATAAAATTCTCTCTATTTTTTGGGAGAGTAACAATATTTTAAAGTTGTTATTATAATCCTACAATGTCATCTATTTATAGCAAGAGAAGGTAAAACCCTTATTGAATTCTAAAAGTTTTTTCAAATCAAAAAACTACTTCCTACTTAGGGTAGAATTAGGGTGGATAGAATCCCCTAGTATTCCTACTAAGGTTTCCGCCCCCTCATATCCATAAGGGGATTTTGGGCCTCTCTCACATCGGGTCTAATTATGAGTACTTCCCAAACTTTTTGACCCAATACTTTGTAATTTGATCCAACCTGATTTTGTATTTCTATTTCCCAAATTAAACTTCAATATTTATATATTAAATAATTTTCTCATCCCAATTTTACCCCCAATAAAATTATGATAATTTTACCCCTAGTAAAATTTCTAAAAAATATATGTAATATTTCACAACTCAACTTGTTCACTATGATCGAATGGTTTATTTTCATGACTAAGCTCTCCTCAATAGAATACCATTACAAAAGCATCTACTTAGTGCTCGTCCAATGATCTTGTCATAAGTGTGTTACCATCATAGGATATCCTTGATCTCTGTAGGACAATATCCGTTCTCCCAATATGATCTTATTTTACCCATGATATTAAATAGTATTATATCTTTCTTCATGAAAAGTCAATTACTATTAAATAGTAATCAATTTATTCACCGAAAAATTAAATGATTCCACGTACAACACCCAATGCACCACATTTCGGTTCCTTATAAATTCAAACTCAGGCTTTTACTTACATCAAAGTGTACGAGTCACACATACATAGTTCGTCATCCACTCAAGATTTAGGAATGTCACATTATGAACGTCACAAGTGAATAAATCCATAAACGAATCTAAGATATATTCATTTTGGGTCCTGTTTGATGTACTATCAGTCTATTCAGTCACATTTATGTCTCTATCCTCTGGGAGTCATCTGCTCCGATGCCCAAGACAAAGCATCTCCCTAATTGAACTT
The DNA here is from genome assembly GCF_007990345.1 of Gossypium hirsutum. Lineage (NCBI taxonomy): Eukaryota > Viridiplantae > Streptophyta > Magnoliopsida > Malvales > Malvaceae > Gossypium > Gossypium hirsutum. The sequence goes on along the minus strand of NC_053438.1, from coordinate 24,493,623 downwards.
TATAGAAAACATATTATTCTTTCATTCGGTTCTTATTTCTGATTAAACTAAAGACATGTTTAAGTTCGTCTACTAATACAACTTGTCTTTGTATAGTACGATCCGACCACGTAATACCGCTTAATATTAGTTAAACACTAGATAATTAATAAGCAATATTTGCTTCCATTTTGCTTGGCATGTGAAGACAATATAAAAAGTATTAATGTAATTCATTAATAACTTTATTAACCAATTTGTTCAAGAAATTACAAGTGTACTTAGGCGAAAATATTACAATTACGGCACCAGATCCAACAAAAAACCCACACACAGGAATGAATGTTACAACACCAAGCTATGACATCGCGACACAAAATTTTGAAGCAAGAAAAACCCATAAACAAGATGTGACATCATGACAAGCAAGTGCTCCACGTCGCGACATCATGACGATTCTTGGGTTGCGATAGCTGTGCGTCAAAAGGGTAATTTAGGGTTTAAAAACCCTAATTGCAATATTAATCAAAAAGGCATCTTAGTACTTCAAGTTTACACTATATAATTCACTTTATAACCACAAGTACGATATTCAGATTGAGATAGAGACGGAATTTCATAATTTAATTTCAATTTTTAGTTATTCTATAACAACCATTTTCTCAATGCTATCAAAAACAGTGGATTTGAGGCCCCAATTCTGACATTTAAGTCCATAAATATTAATTATTTAATATTTACGAGGTCATTAATATCGTTTTAAAATTTGGTTAAGAAATTTTAATGTTTAGATAGTTAATTAAAGAAAAAAGGATTAGATCGTAAAAAGTATAAAAGTTAATTATTATTAGTTTTTTAGTGCCAATTCGGCATTTAAATAAAATAGGTTGGTTTAATATGACAATTAAGCCATTTCATAATTTAGTGGACGGTAGGTAAATAGAAATTGATTAAAAATATGTTAGTAATGACATTTTTGTAGTTGATGTAAAATTAAAACAACAGAAAATGTAAGAAATTGCCATCATCTTCATTTTATTTTGGCCTGAGACTGACTGCATTCTTGGAGAGGAAGGAAGCTTTGGTTTGCTATTTGCCTTTGCGTGTAAGTCTGTTTGTCATTCGTTTTTCATGAATTTTACATTTTTGAGATCATTGTAATGATATTTACATGGTTTAGGGACTATTTTGTGAAATATTCAAAGTTTTAAAAATTATCCATTGTTGTTTTTGAAGCTTTCTTAATCTTTATGCTTGAACTTGAAGCTTAATGATGAATTTGAACTCTTTTGTAAAGTAAATTTGAATAGTTTTGAGTTTAGGGACTAAATAGATAAAATGTGAAATTAGGAAGGATTTTATTGTGAAACTTTAGAATTTAGGGGTTGATTATGTATGGTTAAAGGTTTGACAAAGTCGGGTATATGAAGTAATTGCGAAAATAAGCTCGTTTTAATAGTTGAGATTAAATTGAATAAAATGTAAAAATTTAGGGTAAATGTGAAAATTTATTAATAGGAAATCTTATGCATTAAATTGAATATTATGCGAAATTGAGGCTAATAAGTTGAAATAAACTATTAATAGATCAAGAACAAGTAGATAACCGAGGAAAAGGGAAAGTTGTTGATTAGTCTCTGAACTTTTACTATCACTACAGTTTAGCCCGGGTAAGTTCGTACGATTTAGTTTAATTAATTTGAAATGTCGTGTTGTGTTTATTGGATATTTTAGATATAACTGAACTGTTATAATTTTTGTGAGTTGAGATAGTAAATGATTTATTTATTATTAATACAATGATTTATCGAGTCTGGATGAATATAGGATAGGATACAATTGGCATGCCAATAGGTTTTAATGCACGCAGTACGGTTTTTGACTTGTGATGAGATGATGATTGTTGACATGTTTCTATTCACTGAATATAACAAAGTCTAGCATTTGTTGTGGACTATCGTGTTATATTTACAATGATTCTGGTGTGTTATTGAGGGCAGATGTACAACCTACGGGCTTGGCACTTGGTGCCCAGGTGTGTTCTCGGTTGGTTAAGCTCTTTTGAGCGTTCTGGTGTGTTCTAGATGGTTAACCATGTATCCGTTTTCATTTATATTGTTCATCAGGTAGTTCATTTATATCGTTCATTTATATCCTTTGAAGGTATAAAGTGAGTTGATATTGAATGATCTAGTATGATCGATCAAACTATACAATATGTCTATAGACATAAAGACTCACCTGTTGAATGATTCTCGTTTACAAGATTATCATTTGCAAACAATTATTATGATTAATATATTTATACGGTAAGTTTATTGTTTCAACTGTTAAACTTACTAAGCTCTAGTGAAGCTTACTCGCGTTCTTTCCCGTTCTTTGAAGATAACGTTTTGTAGAGTCGGGCAATCGAATCAACTTGAAGATCACACTATCCAAATACATTTTGGTAGATTTTATGTAACACCCCTTACCCGTGTTCCTTGCCGGAACAGAGTACGAGGTATTACTAGAACTCAGACACTTGTAATTGTTCTAATTGCGATACATTGTCACTAAATATTTTTTTTTATAAATTTCGGCAGCATCTCTGCTTATTTTTACATAAAACCCCCTGCAAATTTTCAAACACAATTTCAAACGACTTCAATATTTCAACCAAATACATTTATATGTTCAAACACAATTTATCCAATGATAAACACCAACATTTTAAACTGAACAATATTTTATATACATACTTATACCACATTACATTAAGTCATCTATACATGCCATGTTTCAAAAGTGTTGGTTGCAAAATACCCAAAAGATAATGATAGTGTGGATGATGTTTTGACTTCGTCCAATTTTCGAGCTGATTGATGTCACTATATTCAAGGGAAAATAAAGAAGAGTAATCATATAGCTTAGTAAGTAAACATATCACAAATAAATAAATTTCTCACATGATTACCTAGTAACATAATTTTAATCACACATAAATTTCATTGTTTGTTCAATTTCCAGCAAGCTATTTGTCTGCATCATGGTAACTAATTTATTTTTATCTGGATCTACAGGGCTCCAAATTAAGTTCCATAAATTTTCTCCAAAACTATACTTGTATGTATTTCTACCATAAAATTTTCATAATTTTTGGTTTAGTCAATTAGTACAGTTTATTCTTTAAACTTTCCCCTGTTTCACTGCCCGATAGTTCTGACCTCTCCTTACTAAAATTTACTTAACTCTCTGTAAAAAATTCAAAAAATGTTTTTGTTTGCTTCTCTTGAAAATAGACTTATTAATGAATTTAATCATGTAAATTTCAATCCATAATTGTTTTTTTACAATTTTTGGTGATTTTCCAAATTTGGAACAGGGGATTTCAAAATCAATTCAACTCTGTCTCAATAAAATTAAAATATCCCAAAATATAAAACTCTTTTGTTTTCTTAGTTTCTTTCATATCAAAATAGACTCCTTTAGCTTAAATTTCATATATTATTCAACCTCTGGTTCATTTTCCACCATTTATGGTGATTTTTAAAATTTTTCCAACTGCTGTTGTTCAAAACTGTTTTGTATTTAAATTTGCTCTTTTGTAGATTTGATATTTCCTTCCATCTTACACATGGGTTGATTTAGTATCAAAACCAATATTCCTCACGTAATCTTGTCCACCTTATATATATATTCACCTTTCCAATTACCCTGTTGAACACTCTGAATGTTACCCATTATCGATGGATTCAGCACATAGCAACCACCAGTGATTCAGGGAATCAGCACTTAGCAACCCCTTTCACATTCAAAGATATGGTGGAATTAGCACTTAGAAACCACCAATGATTAGGGGAATCAGCACCTAGCAACCCCTTTCACATTTAAGATACGGTGGGATCAGCACTTAGCAAGCACCAATGATTCGAGGAATCAGCACTTAGCAACCCCTTTCACATTTAAGATATGGTGGAATCGGCACTATTCCGACAAAATTGAGTGCCCAAACGTCGAAATTTTCGAACAAAATTTTTACAAAATTTTTTCGTGAAATTGTAGACCATTAAAATATAATGATAATAATATTTTTCCTCGTCGGATTTATGGTCTCGAAACCACTATTCCGACTAGGCCTAGAATTGGGCTCTTACATTTTAATACATTTATTTTGGGCTATATAGCATGTAATAGGTGTGTTTGTATATGTTTGGATACTTATTACAAATGTTATTTTTTAAGTTTGGTATTAGCTTACAGGTGTACGTGCCTTTAATCTTGGTGTGAATATGTTCATATAAAGTTGTTTTGTTCATTTGATATAAACCTTATGTAAGTGTTTGAATCATGGTATGAATAAATTTGAATGAATAAAAAGAAATTGTAAGTTTGGCATGAGTTTTATATATGAACTTGAATGCAAATTAGTTTTGTGTGACGTGTGAATTGAGGTTGATAATTGAATTGTGGTGTCAATGAGGACACATTGGTTAGACACTTAGGTTGAATGTTTTGGAATGTTTAGTCTTGTTTGAATGTGTTTTTAAAGTTTGGAAATGGTTGATTTTGATTTGGCTTGGTACCTAAATTTTGGATGAAAGTTTACCCTGTTTTGGAAGCTTTTTAAGGTGCACACGGCCTGGGACACAAGCTGCCACACAGCCATGTGCCTTATTAATTTTAGGTGCATGATTTTTCACATGGTCACAGTTAGTTACATGGCCTAAGCACACGAGCGTGCGGAGTAGCCACACAGGCGTGTGGGGTAGCCACATGGCCATGTTTAAGGCCACACAGGCTGGTCTTTTTCTCACAGCTATGTGACCCCTATATCCAAAATTTTCAAAATTTTTCATATTTTTTCGTTTTGATTCAAATTAGTCCCTGGTTGTTTTTAAACTATTTTTAGGGCCCCTTAAACTTGATTTTAGGCCCATAAATGTATTTATGCTATGAATAATACTTAGTTTTGATTATTGATATTTAAATTAATATATGAATGGTTTAATGATGTTAAATGTTTCAATATGTGTCGTAATACTCCGTAACCTTAATCTGATAGCAAAGACAGGTTCAGGGTGTTACATTTAGTGGTATTATAGCTACAGTTTAGTCGATTCTCGGACTGAATGTAGCGTCTTAAAGTCTAAAAATTACATGTCATTTAAACATGTGATAGTGTGATAATAATTGATCCGATCTAACCCCTATTTTTCTTATAGATTTAAAAGATGTCGGTAGAATATGGTTGTGCTAACACTGATGAAGTAAATAGTAATGTTCTGACTAATGAACAAGAAGCAAGTCGTAGTTTATTGATTCCACAAATGTCTGAAAATGAAGTCAAAAATGTTTTCTTCGGTTTAATGAATCAGTGGTTCACGAAATTTCTACGAACCACTCCTGTGGCACAACAACCTCTACCCCCTACTGCACTTCCTATGTTACCTCCACCTCCTCAAACAACTAAAACGAGTCGAAGTATTCCCATTGATAAAGTCAGAAAATATGGTGCTGAAGAGTTTCAGGGTAGAACAGAAGATGATCCGGCTAAAGCTGAGTATTGGCTCGAAAATATTCAGCGAGTTTTCGACGAAATGGCTTGTTCTCCTAATAATTATCTTAGATGTGTTGTATCTTTACTTAAAGACGAAGCTTGCAGTTGGTGGTCAACGTTAACAGCAATTTAAAAATACGTATGTTAGTAAACGATACCTGGATTGAAAAAAGAAAGAATTTCTTGAGTTAAAGTAGAGAAACAAATCAATAGCTATGAAAGAGATTTTGTACATCTCAGCAAGTATGCTCGTGAAATTGTGCCAAATGAGGAAGAAATGTTCATTCATTTCAAAGATGGATTAAATGATGAAATTAAAATGATGATTGAAGGGATAGAAATAGGAGAGTTTATTATTTTATCTGATCGAGCTCTAAAGATGGTAGAAGTTTATAATCACAAGAAACAGAGAGAAATGAAGGGTCGGGAATTTAGTAAAAGAAGCTTTTCTAAGTCATTTTTTTCACCACTGTCAAAGAAAACAAAAGAAGATTTTAATCGTCCCACTTCACCATCTCGGTTTTCAGGTTAAAGTAAATCGATACGACATGATTTAAAATTTTAGGGTAAGCCTGTTGATAGTGTTGGGAGTGTTCATAATACTCCAAAGCTAGTGTCTGAACATTGTGGAAAACCACATGCTGGTGAATTTAGGACTAGAACAGGTGCATGCTACAAATGTGGTTTGACAGATCACTTTGTGCAAAATTGCCCTAGACTAGTGGTAGATAATGAATAAAAGAAAGATAAATAGTTGTCTACACCTCAAAATAGTAGACGTCCTAGCCAGAGTAGTAATACGATAGCAAATCGCAATGGGACTAAAGATATAGCTATTAGGTCTGAAGCTATTGCACCTGCACGAGCATATGCTATCCGAGCTAGAAAGGAAGCTACCACACTAGATGTTATTGCTGGTACATTCTATCTCTTTGATGTTACTGTGTATGCACCAATTGACCTGGGCCAAATCACTCGTATATTTGCATGACATCAGTAATGGATAAGAATTTACCTATTAAGTTAACCAAGTTTGATGTTCGAGTTACTAATCCACTAGGTCAAAGTGAGTTAGTTAATTTAATATGTCATAAATGTCAGTTGAGAATTTAAAGCTGTGACTTTCCTGCTAATTGGATGTTGTTACCCTTTCGCAAATTTGATATCATTTTGGGAATGGATTGGTTGACGTTACATAAAGCTGTGGTAAATTGTAGACTGGAACAAATTGATTTGAAATGTCAGACGAGTGAAATGATTTCAATTGAGTCAAATAGCTAAAACAGTGTTACCGGAGTTATTTCAACTATTTTGGCACAGAAATTGATTCGTAAAGGTTGTAAGGCTTTTTTGGACTATCTACTTGATACTCAAGATTCAGGGTCGAAACCTGATCAGGTACTGATTGTGAATGAGTTTACAGATGTGTTTCTAGAAGAGTTACTGGGTTTCCCGCCAGAATGTAAAGTTGAATTTGTAATTGATATGATGCCTGAGTCTGCTCCAATATCAACAGTACCGTATCGAATGGCACCAGCTAAGTTGAAAGAACTTAAAGCACAGTTGCAAGAATTGTTAGCCAAAGGTTTTATTCGATCGAGTGTATCTCCCTGGGGTGCTGAGTGTAACAGTGATGTGCGAAGCTCCGCGCCTCGCCAAGGGGACATTGCAGTGTTCAAGAATCAAGGTTAGGATAGTGTATGGAGGAATGGATGAAGGAATAGGGAAAAAGGAAAATGGAATTCTGTTAAGATTCTGTCATCCGGGATTACTAGGAACAAGTCACGATGTGTGAAGCTTTGGGCCTTGTAGGGGGGACACTTCAGTGTTCAAGCTTCAAGGTGGATATATGATAAAACGATATTGACGGTTACTAGGTTCCATAGGATAACACCACGATAGCAGTCACCAAACTCTATAGGGGGACACCGCAATGGCAGTAAGGTCCTCTAAGGTGACACCTAACAGAAGTTTAAGGTGTAAGACCATAGCTCGGTTATGGCAACCGATATAGTCCATCGGGACAGTAAAAATAGGGTAATTCATTAGGACAATAAACATGGGGATTACAAGGTGTAAGTCCATAGCTCGGCTATGGTATCCATTAGAGTCCGTTAGGACATTAAACATGGAACCTAACGAGTAAGATCATAGCTCAGCTATGGTAGCTTGTGGGGTCTATTGGGACTATAAACACAAGTGGTAAATTAGGACGGCAATAGTGGGAACTTTTGAAAACAAGGAAGAAGAGTTAGAGGCAAAATGGAATTATAGACAAAAAATAGTTAGCCAACCGGGCTGAAGGAATCCACCAATGAATGAGAAACATAATAAAAGCGAGAAAATATTGTTATAAGAATAATGGTGAAAGCCAATAGGGCATATGGGTGGTAACCCAGCAAGAAGTCGCTACGGGAGTTAACACACTAGTGGTGTCTAGTGTACAAGCAAATGAAATAAGGTTTAGCTGAAGATCGCAGATAAGGATCCGCCATCACAATCTCCAAAGGGTGCTAAAGGAACCCTATATGTTAGTGGTTGATAGAAAGTACGTCGAATAGTCAACAAGGAAATGAGGGCTTAGTTAGAACCCAATACTAGAGAGAGTTACCAAAAAATGAAACATCAAGAGACAAATATGTCTGTCAAGATTATTCCTCTTTAAGGGAAAATTAGTGTGGAAGTATTAGCCAAATGGCTAGTTCCGTAGGGAACTGGAAAGCGAGAGGAATCATGAACTCAAATGGTTACCCAGATGACGGCTCATTGGGTAATGCAAGCAAAAGCAATCCAGAGTAAACAAGCATGTTTCCCCTCAAAGAAAGATACCGTGATTAGGGCAGAGTACAAGAAAGTAATCCAAACATTGTAACCTTAGGGTTGGGAAAAAACAATAAAGAAGAACCCATATAAGGACACCAATGCGCGTGGACCTTTTTAGTGGACCTTAAGAGTGGATAGACCTCATGGGTAGAATATCAGTGTGTGCACTGAAACTATGGCATGTTAACAAGCTAGGATGAAATCAAAAAAGTTAACCATTGAAGAAGTTGAGAGGAGAAAGAATACAAAAAGCAAATTGAGAAAAACAGTGTGGGAATCCGCATGAATGTTAAATCAGCTAAGACCCATCATAGGTAGTCAAAAGGGTTATAAGTCGACTTGGTAAAATTCGTCTAGTGATCACACCACCAGTAAAGATAGGTGGACGTGGAACTAAAGTCTAACACCTTAAGCAAACTAGGGTCACCAACACAAAACAAGGATTTTTTTTGTTTAGTTTTTTTCTATTTGAAACCCTTACAAGATGGGGACAATTTTAGTATACTACAGTAAAGGAACTAACTAAGTTCTTTGAACTTAACAAAGTTTTGGCTTGTGTTTACAGGATTCATAGGATAAGGGACTCGGGGAGGGGCCAAGCTAGATAGTGTTGAAATAAGAAACAATGTTAGTAAGGTGTCATGCATATAGAAATGGAGTACCTTTTTAAACTTCACCTCGAGATGTCCATGTTGTAGTTATATAAGACCCCATAGAGTTTAAGTTGGAATAGTAAACTTATTTTTTAAAATTTAAGGGTGCGGTTGTAAAGAATTAGTCATTATTTAATAAAGTCTAACTTGAAATTTTCAAGCTTACAATTTGATATTTAGTCCAAAAAAACCCATTTGTAGCACTTCACATCCGGATTCAGTGATCGGGTTGGCTAGGGTGTTACAATGCCACAGGTCAACGTGATACCCAAGAATATTGAGGTTATTTTTGTTCAAGCAATCAACCTTATACAAAGACCTAGGACATATTGATGACCTAATTTAGGCTACCAACACTTCTATAATTAAGACATTAGGGGTTTGATGTAACGAAGTCGTCCTACATGCACTAAAAAACCTTAGTAGTTTAGGAGCAGGATTAGATTAATTTTCTTTCAGCTTTTCATAATTTAGTTGTTTTTCATCTTAGAATCAGTTTCAATCCAAGAGTTTATTTATTTCAATCGAAGTATTTCAGATTATCTTTTCTTTGCATTCGATTTATTTATTTATTTCAATCAAATGATTTTCTACTTTATTCTCCATTTTATATCAAATCCACGATTATTAAAATCTCTCTTCTCTTCTGATTCAATTGTGTTCTTCACATGATTTGTTCAATTGAGGTTAAGATTATAAATAACATGAGTGGCTAAATCTTTTAGGGGAGATTAACAAGTGGATGGGATGTGGTTAACAGAGGATTTAGGGTTTTCCCAATAGGGTTAGTTGGTATAAATTATGTGTTCTTAAACCACTAGGATTGACAACCCTAGAAAGTTATAATAGGCTAGACGAGATCGAGAGATAAGTTGAATCGAGTAAATCATAATTTATCCTGGTTAAGAAAGTGAGGTCAGGAGATAAGCGAGTATCAATCAATCGATATGTTAATTAAAGGCCAAGAGGTAATAATTAGTTAATCGGTAGCTAATCCACCCTAAAACCTTAATTCAAAGTTACTTAGAAACCCTAAAACGAGTTAATCTTTCTGATTGGCTTATTGATTTTAGTAGTTTGTTATTTTCTTTCTTGATTATTTATTTTAGTCATTTAAATTCTTCCCTTAATATATTTTATGGTTTATCGTAATATAGGAATTACTTACTACTAATTAGACTTATTAGTGTAAAAAAAAAGATTTTCATAGATTTATTCCATCCTCCCTTGGGCACGATCCTCAGAATACTTCCAAGTGTTTCATTGTACTAATTATATTACAAATTAACCCGTGCACCTGTGGACACCGTCGGTCTAGCCCGGTAACCGGTCCAAGCTATAAGGTATTATAGCTATAAAACTTTAACATTATTCATAATTTAATCAAGCATAACCAAAATAATTCATATGTAATCATTTCCATGCTATTCAATCAAATCAGGGACTAAATCGAGCTTACGGAATATTTAAAACAAACTAAAAACAATTCTAAATTAAAATGGAACTTTTAAAATATTTTAAGTAAAAAGTGACAACATGGGTCACATGGTCATGTGACAAACCTCAGCCCGTGTGGCTTAAGAACATGGTTGTGTGGCCAAACTGTGTAAAAGCTTATGGCCATGTAACTTAGGCTCACACAGCCATGTCTCCAGGCCTTGTAACTCTCTAAGACCGTGTAGACAAACCTGCACCAAAAATAAAAAATGCCAAATGGTTGTGTAGCAGATCATGTCCCAGGCCGTGTGTCCCACACGGTAGCATGACACGACCATGAAGACCGTGTCCAGGCCATGTGTGCCAAAAAACACATTCAAACACAAGTCATTTCACTTTCGAAAACTTAGACTCCAAGCTATACATTAACCAACTATCAAACTTATTCAAAATGTACCAAAACAAGAAAAAAATATACCAATTCACAATCAACCTATTTGCCTGACCAATTTGCCCTCATTGGCACCAAAATTTCAAACATAAACAACAACCATTTAGCCAATAACAAATACCACAAGGTAAACTCATTCAATTATCATCCAAATTCTAGACACCAAATGACAAATTATGTAATGCACATATATCTAATCCTAAGTCATAACTTACCACAACTAAATTGACCATTTCAACAAAGCACAAAACATTCCAAGTTGCCTATTAACATAAACATACCAAAACAACAATTAAAAGTGCATTTAGATACAAGATCATTCATTCACCATCACATCTTTCAACTTACCTTTATCAACCATGTTTATCAAACACATATACACAAAAAATTATATACAACTATGATTTCAACATTAATAAACATAAGATCCTCTAATACGAACTTACCAAAAAGCAGTAGTTCTCAACACTTCGATGACAACTATTCAAAGACTTTTCCTTTCCCGTGATTGTTAACCTACTGATCTGTTTCTTGATCTAATATAATAATATAGTTCAATTACCCAATTCAAATACCTTAAAACATTTATATTCACATATTTGACCCTTTATTAAACTTTTACACTTTTACCCTAAACTTTTAACTTTTATTCATTCTAGTCCCTAAACCCAAAACTTACACAATTATCACAATTAAGCCCAAAACCCAGCTAGTCGAATTTTTATTTATTCAAATACAGCCCATAATTATTTAAATTTCACAAGAATTTGATCCTAAAGTTATTATTTTATTAATTTAGTCCTTAAACTTAAAACTAACCAATATCACTTTACAAAATAGTCTTATCTAACTATCAAGATTAATAATTTATCATTAAACATCAAAAACATCAAAAATTCATCCATGGTAAAATTTTAAACATTTAACAATTTTAAAAATTAGTCTCTAGGCTAGCTAGTTAAGTTACAACTATCTCAAAAATATAAAATTACTAAAAACGGATTAAAATATACATACCATGCAAAGGAAGAATATAAAAGTTGTTTGAAGATTTCAAATTCTTCTTCAATGGTGGCTTATTCGGTGGGAGAGAAGAAATTAAAAAGACGGTAAGGTTTTTCTTTTCTTATTTTATGCTTAGTTTATTTTTAATATTATTTTAATTAAAAATTTTAACTTAAACATTTAAAATTACTCATCTACCACCAATTATAATTAAAAAATGGTGAATTTTCTATTTAAACACTTAAACAACCATTAATCATGTGTTTTAAATAATAATCAGTATCGATTAACTTTTACAAACTCTATGATTTAGACCATTTTTACTAATTTAACTATAAAAACGTTATGGACCAAACTTTAATATACCACTTAATCAGTAACTTCTAAATATTTAATAAAAATATTTATGGGCTCAATTTGCAGAAATGAGGTCTCAAAATCTCATTTTTTAAAAACCACTTAAGTTTAGGGACTATTAGCTCAATTAGCAAAAATTATCAAATCAAAATTTAATATAAAACTATATTTGACTTGTAAATATTAGATAATAATATTTATGAAGTCACGTGTAAGATTTATGGTCCCAAAACCACTATTTTCGACACTACTAAAAACGGGATCTTACAGCTATTGTAGAATATCTGCATTTTCAACCATTCTTGCATACCATCATGAGGACATTTTCGCAATAGCAGTTTAAAGCGTTCCTAAGTCTTGTGTACATTTTCTCCTTCAATTTGCTTAAAGTTTTCGATATATCACCTTAAGTGAATAGTTTTACTGATAGGGATAATTTTGTACAAAAAAAATTTCCACAAACTCGTCCCATGTTGTAATTCAACCTAGAGCCTGCGAATCTAGCCAAGAAAAAGCATTATCAACAAAGGATAAGGGGAGCAACCGAAGATGAATAGCGTCATCGGTGACCCCATTAAATTTAAAAGTATCTCAAAGCTGAAGCAATCGTTTTAAATGCTGGTTGGGATCCTCTATCATTGTCCCTTTGAACTGCAGATTATTTTGAATCATCTTTGTCATGGTCAGCTTAATCTCAAAGTTGTTCACATTTATTTTCGACCTTTCGATACTACCTCGCACAATATCTAATTTTGGTAACGCATAATCTCATAGTGTAAGTTCTTCGCGAGCCATGGGTGGCTCTATCGACAAAGGTGGTTGTGGTGGTGGTTGTTTCTCTAGTGGTTATTCGTATAATGGGTAATCATGTGTGAGTTAGTTACAACAGGTGGGTAATTTTGCATTTTTTATTGTTGTTGTTACTGTCTACTTTTATGATTGATGATTTTCTTAGGATCTGATGTTGGCTCTATAAGGGTGCCTTACTCCGAGTCATACACTGCAATCCATAGAGAAAAAGAAAAATAAGTCAGTAAATATGACAATAACTTAATGAAAATTGAAATCGTATCTATAGTTCTAAGACTTCCTACTTCTCCTATTAAGATACAGAAACTAAAGACTAATCTAATGTCGCAACCTCTCCAGCAACAGCGCCAACAACTTGACTGATGCCCAACGTGCTAACATCGAGAGTGTGAATACTACAACTAAAGATGTGGAATTAGGTAGTGTCCATAAATATACGAGTCAGGTTGTAATATAGAAGTTACAACGAACAGGGAAGTATTCCTAAGATCATACCCAATGGAGCCTTGATTAAACTAGTGATTAATCCCTACAATAACAAGTCTAAACAATGATGAATTAATACCATATTTCGATAAATCATATGAATATATGAATGAAAATAAAACATGTAAAGAACATTAAATAATAGAAATAAGTGATTGTAAATCTCTCAAGGATAAAAATAGTAGACTAACTCGCTTCAATTTTCATTGATAACTTCTGACTTAGGGTTCTATGCAATCAACTAGTAGTTAACCTAGTTATTACCTCTCGGCCTCTAACTAGCCTAACTAGTCGACAAGAACTATTTATCTCTCAACCTCATAGTTTAGACTGGGACAAGCTATGCTCGGTAGACTACTCCCTCGACCTCATCTACCTAAATGACTTTCTAGGGTTGTTAGGCCTAGGGTTTAATCTCTCTCAACCTGGGTCAACTGATTCAACAAGAAACCCTAAACAATTGTTAACTATTCCCACATTCGCTCGTTACTCTCCCTCATATTTTAGTTACTCATTAATCTAATTAAAATAATATTGAACTTGAATTGAAACATGAATAAAATACTACAAGATAAAATAGAGAGAAAAGAAAAAATATTCTGAATATTGATGAAGTTTGCAACTGGAAATTCGTAGCAACAGTTAAGAGATTCATAATCCAAATTAAGAAAATAAAAAACTAAACAAGAACTAAAAAATACTAAAAACAAAATTTCCAAAGTAAAAACCTTAATCTACGAATTGAAAACTTAAACGAAAGGGAAGAAGTTCCTTTTTGAGTTCTGAGTAGTCTTTTTTACAAAAGTCATGTTAGATGACTCACTTAGACCTTATACAAGTGACTAAACATCATTAATTAGAGCTATACAGACCAAAACATCCTTGTTGTCTTTAGTGGCCTTGTCATAGTTGTATCACGGCTGCATGTTCCTTTGGTGCTCATTCAAGAGTGTGTCACAAAATCCCCTGGTGTGTGTCGCGACATGGTCGGAAGTATGCTCCTAAGGTATTCTAGAAGCCGTGTTGCGACATCCAAGTAGCTTGTTGCGACATCCAAGTAGTTTATTGCAACATAAGGAGAAATCCACTAACTCTTTGGCCTAAATCGACATCCTGCACACTCAATGAAAATGTTAGTCCTCCCTTAAGCCCGAATAAGCTTAAAAGATCATAAAACACTCCTAATTACTCAATTTACAAACTAAATGCTTGGAATATAAACTTAACAAAAGCATTACTTACTTTCTAAAAAGAAAAAAAAAAGCTCATTCAGTATCGAAAAATACCTAATTTGCCACAACAAAATGTGGCAAATCATAGACCACCATTGGTCTACTGTCAGTTTAGTTGGAATGAGTTTGCGTCATCTCAATCAAGCTGGATACATCACGATTCTCCATGTTCTGCTGAAAAATATAAGTTACATAGGTTCTATGTCCGTTTTCAGCTTACATAATTTATTCTAAAATAATAAAATAAATCTTGCTTGAGAGGATAGTCCACGATCTAATTATACATACCCGATAATTAATAATAATTACTTCAATTTTCTAGGAATCATAACTTTGCAAGAATTACTTTCTCATATATAATAAAATAATAGCATACATTCATTCACATACATATCCCTAAACATGTTGATAATTAAAAAAATGTCACATCTTATGAAAATTAATCACATATGAAGAAGAGAGAATTTACGGCATCAGTGCATACTATAAACATAGAATAACCTGGCACTGATACCAATTATTGAAAAAAATTTGGTTCAAAAATAATTTTCTTGCACAACAAAAAATTAAAATTTTGAAAATTTAGCCGGTTTGTGATATTTATAACAATAAACCCTTTACCGAAATCACAATTGTGTTTTTGTCTAGACAAATACTTGTCGTTTACGATTTTCAACCGAACGGCCTTCTAAGCTACTCTCATACCATGAACTGCTTCAAGTGTGGGCCCAAACGAATTCTAATAAAACATAGAACCAAAAATTATTTACTTAACTTTTAGTAGGAAAACAAATCTCTCTTCAATAAAAATTTGTAAAATTGTTATTCCCAAAAATAAAATTTATACTTAGAAAATAAATTCTTACTAATTTTAGGCTATTAGCAACAATATCTCAAAGTTTTATGTTTAGCCCTACCAATGCCATCTACTTATAGGGAGAAAAAGTGAAACTCTTGTTGAATTAGTATAAGTCTATTTCAATAAAAAATAAAATCTTAGTTAAACTAGGAAAGAGAGGGGTAGAACCCTAGTTAAATATATTAGGGTTTTTCATCCAAAGTATTAACATGAGGGGTTTTTGGGCTTCTCTCGCATCGGCTCCAATTATAAGTGCTCCCTAGATTTTTAACCCAACACTTTATAATTTGATCCAACGCAATACATATTTTTATATTATCCAAATTAAACATCATAAGTTAATTTAAATTAATTAATGAATTTCCCAATTAAATATTTTTCTCAACCCAATTCTAATTTCGTTAAAATCATGGCATCTTTACTGTAAAAGAATCTATGAGAAAACATATTAAATATTTCTACATTCAATGGATTATTTTAATTCAATTTTCTAACTTTAATTATTTAATTAAATAATAGTTCGAAAAACCATAAATTAATTTTCCAAGTCATTTTCATTTAGTGAGAAAATCACGTTCATTTTTTAATGTTTTTCATTTCTCTCACTTTACCATTTCTATCTATTTTTGTTCATTTAATTCAACAAACAATTTATTTCCAGTTTCAACGAGCTAGCGGAGGGATCAATTGGACATGTGTAACAAGGGCTCAAATGATTTATAATTAAGTTTTAGCATACCGCCACTTAATTATAGCCTCATTTAGTCACGAAGTCATTCCACTATAATATTTTCACTAAGCTCTCCCTAACGACATATCATTACTAAAGCAACTCGATCAGTATTCATCCAATGACCTTGTCATAAGTATGTTACGGTCATAAGATATCCTTAATCTCTTTGGGATAAATTCTCTCTCCCAATATTAGTCTATTTTATCTCATGGTAATCATTATATATCCTTCATGAAAACTCAATTACTATCAAATAGAAATTAAGTCATCCATCACAAAGACGAACGACTCGTGGTCATGTTTACTTTTCATCTATCATGTAATGCCAATGAGAGGATATACTTTGGGATACTACTCAATGAACTTCAGCACAGACTCAGACACGCCATTTTCCTTTCCTCTCTATGCATAATAGCCAATGCGCAGCTCCCTTTGGCGTAGCCCTGGTGACCGACTGCACGAGTGCGTATTAAAACACTGAATTTATGAAACAATTTTTAAAGTTTGGTTTTACTGCAAGTGTACAATGTCGGTTGTAATATTTATAGTGTTACAATGAAACACCAAAGTATTCCAAGAATTGAACCCAAAGCAGTCGACGATTTAATGATTTCTATTCAAAAATACATGCAAGAAAGGAGTCTAGCAAGCTACTCACTATTTTCTATAATATGAAAAAGCATAAATAGAGATTTTCAACACTACTTTCTAAATTAACTATCCTAAAGACTAAATTGAAAAAATATAAAACTAAGGGACTATCCAGTAAATAACTAATAGGGGTTGGTTAACTTTGATGTGGTTCACCAAATCTCGGGCTTGGGACAGAAATCGCTTAAATTACAAAGTGGCTTCATTTTATCTCTCGATCTCAATTTTACCGACTTAGATAAATTACTAAGTGAATCTGATATGGTTCACCAAATCTCGGGCTTGGGACAATGCAAATGCATGTAATTAATCTAAATCATCCTTATAGACCCTCGCTCGGTCTCGCAATTCCTTTACCTTTGCCTTGCACGAGTAACTTCTTGTAAGGTAGTTCAGGTTGGTCGGTCGATTCCCTGATGACGGGGCCTCCCGTGGCTGGTTGCTCAGATGCAAATAAATCCTAGAAGTCATCATGGTATGGTGTTGCATCATCATCTTTCGTAGCTTCGTCATCATCACATTTTTCCTCTTCGTTCCCTTGCTTGTCGGCTTCCTCCTCCATATTTTTGTCATTGGACCTCATCGACCACTGAACAGGGTCTTTCCTTTGGCTCTCCATGAATACATCAGTGAAAATTTGCATTGCATCTAGTCTGCGGTTAGTGTATCAGATCTCCCTAAACAACCTTTCAAGTTTTTTCAATACTATCAAATGCGGATCTAATAAATGTTTTTTTTGGACGAATAGGTGGCATGTTCGTCTTATGCTTCTATTATTGGTTCCAATCTTTGATTTATTCTCGGTGAAGAGCTTGGAACTGATGAAGCATCGAGTCACCAAGTATGCTACGAACCAGTTGGTGTGATTACTCCATTGGGTCCATAATCACCTTCGTCTTATAGCATAGATCCGTAATCAGGTGAGGAAAATAGATCCCACTTTACCTCCTGCCGCACACTTTTTCATCTCTTGATTAATCCAGTGTCTTAAGAAAATAAGCTTACACTACAAAATGGAGAAAGAAGTATAGGACAAAAAACGTTAATAATGTTAGTGTTGAGAAAAAGGCTAATACGTGTGCAAATGAATTGCATCCACATCTTAGATATGGGGAGCATAATTTCTTGTATAAAGGAAAGTGAAAATTCAGTACCTCTACCACGTTTCCATACACCTAGGTCCTTGGTTAAAAATTTAAAAATAGTATCCATATCTAAACGATCGAGATCCATGTTTTGAATATTGTCCCTTTGATAAAAATGAATGCCATAATGGTCGCAAATACGTTCAAGGCAATGTCTATCCACTTATGCTTACGTATACTCGATCATCTTTTGCACATTATAAATTAGCTAAAAATCTAGAACTACGAGTATTACTACAGGTATAGTTGGTAGAACTACGAATTGATTCCACCAATGGTGGCGAACCAGGTCTCAAATTTCGTGACAATCTGAGGCGACTAAGTCGAAACCACGTTCATAAATGAACGATCGACTTTGGATCGATTGAAAATATTTTTCCACTTGTTCAGAAAAAATTTTTCCTCATCATATCACGATAAATGAAAAGGTTCAAATTGTGTGCGAATCCATTTAGAGGCTCTTGGTGGCATTTTGAAAATTCTCTTTCCCTTAAAAAGCAATTGAAATACAGATAATTGAAACTAACTACTAACCAACAATCAAACAACAACTATAATCGATAATTAAAACAAAATGAAAATAAAAAAATTTCAAAAATACTAAGGGAAAGAAAATTTGAACCGAAGTGATTGGTTGTTGTCAAAGAGGATTGAGGCGACGTTTCTCTGCTGATCCAACGTAAGGAGGTAATTAAACCTACAAGAAAAATAAAAGATCGAACAACAGTTTAAGAGAATTCAGGGGAGGTTTGAGAGACTTTAAAAGAAAATAAAAAGACAGTGGGGATGTATTGGGGGTTTGGGGTTTAAAGATTTTGAAAATAATGAATATTTACAGGGTTGGAAGACTTAAAAAGACTCCCAAAATGCGCGGACCGTGATACCTGACTCAGGTATTGCCTTACCCAACTTGAATATCGCGATACCCAATGTTCGATATCACGATATCCCCTATTCTTAAACCCCTCTCATTCGACTCTGTTTGAGGTATCGCGATATCGAGGGTTGGGTATCGCGATACCACTGTGTAAAGCAAAAGTTTTTAGTTTTAAAATTCCAAAGGTATCATGATACTAGAGACCCGATATCGCGATACCCAAAGGATTTTTAGTCCCTCACCAAACTGTTCAAGAAATTACAATATCCCCCTTAGGTATCGTGATTTCACTGAACTAATTCCCAAAAACACGATAAAATCATCAATTTTTATCTCAAACCTCAAAAATCCAACCTATTAAGTCTCAAATTAAACTAACATAATTTAAAGTCCTAATCTAAATTAAAGAAATAAATGGAGTCTAAGCTCAAAACATCTAATTATTTATAAAATTTGTTCAATCACCATAGACGGTGAATCAAAAATCAAACTTTGGACGGTTAATAACACCACTGAAATGGTGTTTCATTAGTGTCCTCGACACTAGAACTTATCTTTTTTTCAGCACACATTCAAGTCCTCTTGAAAGTCGTATCTTCTTTCTTATCCTCATTCGTTTCCTGATCCTTTTATGTGGCATATAAACACCTGAAAATTCACACCATTCCATGAAAGTTGCAAATTTTTTAACATGATAACCTTTCATCTCAATCACTTGGCACTTATACTCTTGTGATGGTTGCACTTCCTTAGACCTAGACTCGGGCTTGACACACTTGAGAACATCAATTTCTCCTTCGATATCCATAATCAATTCACCCCATCCAACGTTTATGGTGGCCCTAGATGTGGCTAATAATATTCTCCCTAAGAGTATCAAAATTTCTAGATCTCTCTGAAGTCAAGCACAATAAAGTCAACGGGAAAAATGAATTGCCTAACCCTCACTAACACATCGTCAAGGACTCCCTTGGGACTCTAAGGAACGATCATCTAATTGTAAAGTGACTTATGTGTCCTTAAGCTCTCCCAAATCTAACCTCCTATAAATTAAAAATGGCATGAGGTTAATACTGGCTTCTAGGTTACACAAGGTCTTTCTGAAGCTCACTCTACCTATCTCAATGGGAATGGTAAAGCTATTGGGATCCTTTATTTTAGGGGGAACTCTTCTAGACACTACCGTGCTACATACTTTTTTAAGTGTAATTTGTTCTCCTCTCCCCATTTTCCTCCGATGGGACATAGCTTTCCTAAGGAACTTGGCATATTTAGTCATTTTCTCAAGAAGTTATAATAATAGGAGGTTCACATTCAAGGTTTTAAACATATTGAGAAAGTTTATAAACTCTTCATTGTCCTTCTTCTTATCTTCTAACCCGCTCGGGAAAGGTATGGGCCTTGGGCTAAGTGGTGGAACAGGCCTATCCTCGGTTTCGACTTGTGTAGGTTCACTCTCTAGTCTTTCTTTCTCTAAAATCTCATCTCCAACACTAGGAGTATGGATGTTCTCATCCTTCTCACTCACTTTCCTCTCCCCACAATTTAGTCGAATAGGTTCCTTAACCACAACTACATATCTAAGGTTAATCGCATTGGCGTGCTCATTTCATTCTCTTTTTGGATTAGGTTCGGTATTTTTGGGTATGCTAGAGGCTAAATTGTTTTGTAACAGTTGCAAAACTTGGTCCACTTGGCTATAGATTTAGGCACATCAGCTCGCACTACATGCAAACCTTCCTCTACTTTACTCACCCTAATCGACAATGGAGGATCACTACTATAGGTTGGTTTTCCTACTTGATCTTGGGGTGCCTTAAAAGGTATTTGAGGTTAATATGGTGCATTAGGTTTTAGAGGGTTAACGTTTTGGTTCACTTGATTTGACGAACCGACTTGGTTTCCTCCCCACCTAAGGTTAGGGTGGTCATGCCACTCAAGGTTATAGGTATTGGAGTAAGGGTTATATCCTCTATTCCCCATATAATTCACCTCTATATGGTTGCTTTCCATGTTTTGCCCTACATTAAAATGTGTTAGATTGTGCTGGTGTTGAACTTGCGTCTTAGTCGCACTCATCTCTAAACTTGTTGATACTTATCCTCGTCATTAACAGCATTTGGTGTCACTTGTTTAGCTCAATATGTGAACCGCTTAGCTGACCACAAATAAGAGTTCATCGCTATATCTTCAATGAGATGACATGAAGGCTCCGGCAGATGCTTCATCAAGGCTAGAGCATAAATTCTCGTCAATTCCATTATAGAAGACTTTAAGTTGCAACAAATCTTGTAAACCATTGTATGAACACTTGCGCAACATCAATTTGAAGCACCCACAAGCCTCGTATAATAACTCTCCTTCCAATTGTTGAAAATTTGTAATTCCCATCTGAAGTTTCATGGTCTTGCTTGGTGGGAAATATTTTGCCAAAAATTTGCTCGCTAGCTCAACTGAAGTGTTGATTGAATCTACCAGCTGCAAATCTAGAAAAAGGGAATAACCGAAGACAAATAGCGTCACCGGATACCCCGTTATACTTGAAAGTATCATAAATGGTTAAAAATCGCTTAAGATGTTGATCCTCATTCATTGACCCTCAAAATTGAAGGTTCAATTGGATCATTTAGATTTTTTTTATTTAATTTTGAATTATTAGAATTAATAATCAGCCGATTAATGCTACCTCGAACAGCATCTAAATTAGGCATTGCATAGTCGCACAAAGTTCTTTTCTCCATAGGTGGATATAGTGGTTGTCAAGTTTCTTCTTGTGCATTTTCGAAAGGTTTCTCCCTTGGTGCAAATGGTACTTCTCTCAAATGTTGCGCCCTTCTTGTGTGTGTGATGATACATTCCAGTTCTAGCTCAAATGGCAAGACACCGTTACCAATTCGAGTCATACAATGTTCCTACAAGCACGAGAGATTCAAGAAAGTCAATTAACTCTTAAAATAAAATAAACACAAAAAAATAAGGTTGTATCTATAAACCTTACTTTGGTTGCTTATCTCTACCTACAAGTGCACACTAAAAACGACTCAATCTTACATCGTCTTCCCCAAAAACAGCGCATACAAGCACATCAAAACACTAAATTTATGAAACTATTTTTAAAGTCTGGTTTTACTACAAGCGTACAGTGTCAGTTGTAATTATAGTGTTACAATGAAACACTGAAATATTCTAAGAATCAAACCCAAAGGAGTCAGCTATTTCATGATTTCTATTCAAAAATACATGCAAGAAAGGAGTCTAGCTAGCTACTCACTAATTTCTATAGTACGACAAAGCATAAACAAAGATTTATAACACTAATTTCTAAATTAACTATCCTAAGGACTAAATTGCAAGAAATGTAAAACTAAGAGACTATCTAGCAAATATCTAATAGGGTTGGTTGACTTCGATGTGGTTCACCAAATCTCAGGCTCGAGACATAAATCACTTAAATTACTAAGTCACTCCATTTTATCTCTCAATCTTAATTTTACCGACTTAAATGAATTTGGTCCAGTTTATCTCTCGATCCCGTCGATTAATCCAGGACTAACAAACAGGTGCGCGACAAGACTACCTATTGGTCTCACTTAATCTTCAAATTCCCTTAGGGCGTCACTACCTAAGTTCTTAGTTCAATTCAAATTAGTCCAATTTGTTATGATTTAGTCCTTGTTCCAAAGATTTTAGTTTATTCATATCTCTATCAACCAACCCCTGTAAAGGTCATATCATGAAACCAAAAGCATCTAACAAGAAAATCTAATGCAAGAAACATAAAAGGAACAATCTTTAATAGATTTAAAGTAAAATAAATTGAAATACATTAAACTAAAGCTTAGGGAGTTTTGAAAGCAAAGTACAGGGACTAGAAATGCAAATACCATGTCTACAGTGTTAACTAACAACAAAAATAAGAAGTAAATGCAAAAAGTAAAGTCTAATCTAAGTTAGAAGAAGAGAAAAGATAAAAACCCTAGAAAAGGTGCAGAGAAAATTAGAGAAAACTAAACTTAAAACAAATTTAAATGTGTCTTTTTCCTCCTCAGTAATTTTTGGTTATTTTGAAGGGTATTCTGATGACTTTTCGATGCCAAAAATTCCCCTACACGGGCCTGATCTACCGTGATTCAGTGTAGCAGATTAAACTAATTATCACACATTAGGAGCTTGAAACAAGCATTTTTAGTAGGTTTGAATTATGTTTTCTTAAGTTTTTAATAAGTTAATAAAATTTGCAAATTGAGTCTTTTATTGAAACTAAAAGCCGAATGAGGCCTAAGGGTGAGCTAAGGCACTATGTGAGTGTACAAGAGACCTATAGAAGACATATTAAATTGATACTAGTCACTACGTCAAAACACGAGATGACTAATGTCACAACATAGAGAACAGAATAGAGAACCTTCAAGACTGCCTTCAATGTCGCGACACAGCCTGAGGGTCTCGTGACATACCCCTGAAGATATCCCAAAAGGAGTATACTAATTGCTATGTCACGACACAAGTCCTGGTGTGTTACGACATCGACTCTGGGACGGACATCAAATACAAAATAGGGGCGTTTTGGTCTACACAATCAAACTTAAAGCTCGAGAACGTCAACTAACCTAGGGTTGAGGACGACGACCACTTGAACTCTATAAATAGGCTCATTTAGCACATGTTATAGATAGTGTTCACTTAGCCTAAATTTTATTTAGTAAATTTAGTTTAGTTTTTCTTTCATTTTTAGGTTTTAGAATTTATATCATTTGTTCTTCGTTGTTCTCAAGAGATCTGAATTATGGAAAGCATTCAAACATTGTGGATTTGTGATTAATCTCAATACAATTAGGCTTTTTCATATACTCTATACTATTGATTTAATTAGTATGCTTTCTCTTTATATTGATTTTATATTGTCTATGAAAACCATGAATAATTAATCCCTCTACAGGGAATTAGCGAGTGAAGATATGATCTATTAACTGCTTTGTAAGATTACCCAACGGATCAGCTATTTGGAAAAGGGAGAACGTGAAATGAACCCTAGGCCTGACAACCCCGAAAAGTCATCAATGTGGGAATTACCCCAAAATTTTTATGACCCATCCGTGAACACCTTTACCCCAAGCCAGTGGAAGATCAAAAGATAAGTAGTCTTTGCTGACTCATTATTTTAGTGGAAAATCGAAAGATCCTACCAGTTAAAACCTAGTTGATTGACGAGGAACCCAAAACGGCAGTTGATGGGGATTACCGAAGCAAGCTAATCACCCATAATCAAGAATTGATTCATTCTCCTTTTCTATCTCTTACAGTTTATTTCTCTTATGATATTTTGTTTTATTATTATAAAAACCCTAAAAATTATTTATTTTATGTTTTCGTACTATAACTAATATAAAGTACAAATTAGATCTTTTAATGTTTAGGTTAGAATTGATTTAGCACTCGCCTCCCTTGGGTAAGATACATGGAGTACTCACCTACTCCGTTGTAAAACTATATTACAACTCGACCCGTATGCTTGCAGATACTGCCTTGTACTTCTATATTTTATTATAGTATCCATACTCTAGATGTTAGTACATCCAGAGGCGGTCAAATTGTTCGCGCCATTGCCGGGGAGGCAATGTCACTAGATCGATTTTAATTTTTTCACTTTAAAAAGAATAGTTAGGAAATTTGTAGGTTATAACTACGAATTTCAATTTGTTTTTTTAATTAACATTTATAACATTTTTTTAGGAACCCTAGACACCATCAACCAAATAATCAGTTAGTACAAAGCCATGGATAACTTTGATTATCTGTGGTTCAATGAAGACTTCAATTATGACGAAGACATTTACGAATGAGTCTAAGAAGATTGAAAGATACATGAGAACCAACGACTACTAATGCTTGAATTAAGTCAACTCTAGGGAGAAACCCCAGTTCTTTTCTAAGACGATAATGACCACATCGATATACCATCAGAAAGGTACCAAGAGGTGCTATGTCTATAGTTGAGCAAAGAAGAGAATGTCACTATATACGCTTATGAAAAATGAGAACTCCCAGACTATTATCCATCTCAACAGATAGAAGAATATCCAGAAAAATTAAACACAACTACAGAAAAAGAAGATATAGAGCTAGTGGAGAAAATGGTCAGTGAACCGAAGAATTAGATTAGAATGGAACTCATTGTCCCAAAAACCTTAGGTTTTGCCAATAAAGCCGAAACACAAGAATAGTATACCACAAACCAACCAATAGAGACAATAGTAATTATGGTTGATCTAGTAGAAGAGTGTCTATCGATTCAAGAATTCCCAGAGCAAAATAAAGAGATACTAGTAGTCCCAGCTGATGAACTTGAATTGACTACCCATTGCATGACCTTAGTCCTAAACTAGGCACCCAAGAGATTTGGCAGCCTAGGAATTTTCCAGGTGCTGAACAGAATTGGAAAAGTATATATATACAAAGGACCTATAATCATATAGCAACACTCGATCAAGTTGGACAACTAATGAGCATAGGCCTTGAGCTAAAGGCATCGCGGAATGTTTGGACACTACAGGAGCTATGCAAGAAAGCTATCTGTAAAAAAATAGAGGAATTCAAAAGGCCATAAATGGATTAATTTAAAAGTCTGCAGAGTTGGAATCTAGGAGACTTAGTGCAAAATCCCTGGCTAACCCCTTTGCCAACATCTGTGCCAATCATCACCTTAAGTAAACCTGAAAACCTATTCTGGATCGATGAGATGAGCAAAGATATAATAAACGAAAAGTATGAACTAGATTTTCCAACCTTTTTACGAAGCAAGAATGCTAAGCGCAGGCTAAAGTGGTTGAGTGGTTACGTAGCTTCTTAAAAAAGTAACAGCTATGATTTGCGAAAAGAACTATTAGTTGTCCAAGTAGGCCAGAAAGGCGAGTTTAGAGAAAGAGACAATCATAGACGAGTCAAATGGAATGATGGGTGTTGAACCAATACAGATATAATCAAACTACAAGGAGCCCATTGACGTATATTGACTGAGGTGACAGACGAGTCAAGCAGTAAAACCGAACATCCTTACGTATGACTCTTACTAATTCTACATATTGTATATTTCGCTAATTAATTCATTAAAACAATATAGGTAGATCAAAGATAGTTTTGACAAACACTTGAAGCACTCTGAAGGTCAACAATTTTGGAAAACAAGATCAATATTGCGAAACAGACAATTCCATGTCACAACATCGTAGGCAGTAACGAAGCATTTCAAAAATCAACCTGATATCACAACATCACTAACTTGTGTCGTGACATATAAGACAATTTCTTAGAATTTCAAAATTGCAGAGTGTGTCACGACATCGAACCCCGATGTGGCGACATGAGCAATTTGCTAGGGATGTCACGACACGGAATCCCAATGTCGTGACATCCCTGCAATTTTATGCAAAGTCAACCCAGCCCTATTGCGCAACCCACAATTTTAACCCTTAATTTACCCAACTTTTAACACTTAAAACCTTTTTGTAAAACCTAAAAACACATGAAACTTATACTCTAAACCCTTTTAAACCATTAACCTCTTCTATAAACCTTAAAACCCATTTCCCTCTTAAACCCTAAAACACACCAACCTCTCATTATAATTTTTAAAGCTTTATTTGGAGTCTTCATCAAGTCCTTGGAGGAGCAATGAAAGTATTTAACAAGACACTGAGGTTAAGTAATCCTTTCTTCATATTAATGATATATTATTCACTATTTGTTTACATCCTTGTTAGAAATTTCGGTTATAAAATGCCTCCTAGAAAGAACAACAGAACTATGGTTCAAAAAACATTGAGGATTTTGAACTCATCTCGATTTCATAATATTAACATGGAAAAATATTTTATTGAGTCATAAGGGAAACCATTAATAATCTAGGAATGAGGGTTTGAACTCTTCATGGTCCACTGTAAAGAAATCTAGACTTTGGTTCATTAATAATGGGAGCATTTCTGTGTTACTCCCATGAATAATGCAATCATACATGTGGTTCAAGAATTTTATGTGTCCCTTAAGGATCAAGTGATTAAACGAGGTTATAATGCAGTCATAACTGATGTTGAAGTACAAAAGGAAGACGTTCCAAACTCCCTTAATGATATTTGCAAATTTTATAACATCCCATTTTATGAAAAAGATTTTATTGATAGTATTAATTTAGACAAATTTCAAAATATTAACATGGAAGATGTTATAAAATATTTAACACAAGGCTGGAGTAGTTGGAACTACACGCCAAACACATAGCTTCCAACGAATTTCAATCAAGTCATTATGTTTCTTGTTGCTAAGATGTGGATGCAATTCATTGGCACTAGAATTGTACCCGCGTTGAATGTTTCTAACGTTAACTCCTTTCGAGATGTTTTGTTATATAGTATTCTGTAGCGTAAACAGATCTGTGTAGAGCACCGGATCTTTCGAGAAATGAAATAGTGTGTCAAAAGCTAGAAAGCCGGACTCTTCTTCCCCCATCTTGTAACACTACTATATCACCAGGAAAAAGTGCCAATGAGTGAAAACAAACAATTTATAAAGCCAACAAGAAGTATCATTAGAGACAAATATATACCCAGTACATTGAGTTTCAGCGAAAGCAAATTAAAGAATGGAATCAAATGAGGAAGGAGAAAATGGATGTGCCGGCATTGCTCAAACAGAAAGATCAATTGAAGGATAGGAAGGGAGCTCACGAAAACATAAAAGCAAAACTCGACAGAATGATAAGATGGATGCAGAAAACAGGCTCAATACTCTAAGAATTTATAAAAATGAATGGGTTACACACTCTGAATTATCCTCCAAACATGTTTAGGTCGACTCTGACTCATCAGGATGAAGGGGATAACCTTGAGGAGGAAGGTGGTGCTCAAGAGTACCCTGGAATAGAGGACGAATATGAAGTGGCATTCCAGCCACAATTTCCTATATTAAACGGGTCTGTCATACAAAGCCCAACTAGCCATACGCCTTCAATGGGTGGGAGCTCTCACCAAACACATGTTAAAGGAAAGGGAAAAGCTACGATGTAAATTATGCGAGCACCACAGTGGGATGAGGAGGAGGATTGAACATTTTTATTTTCGTTTTCAAAGACTTGTATTAATTATTGGATAATTTTGATTCAAACACTATAAGATTAGGATTAATAGTATATTTTTAGTTATGTCTTGTTTAGGTTTTTTATTTAGGAACCCAACACGAAGGAGACACAAACAATTCGAGCTTAACACGATCAAAGGAAGAAGCACCCACCATTAGCAATAAGAGTGGTAATGATCAATCGAGTAACTTCTTTTCTTATATTTATGGGCTACACATTGAAGACAATGTGTCAACTAAACTGTGAGGGGTAACATAGAAAACTTGTTTATTTGTTTCTACATTTTTCTTTGATTTTTCTTGTATTTTGCGTGCTTGAGCTTGTAGAAATAAAAGTGATTTTTAAGAGCATGTACATAGGTTGCCTGTGTTTACAAATAAATTTGGCATAATGGTAGGTGATTTTAATTTTTTTTATTAGACTACTAAGTTATATATGTTACATTGTAAATAGGTATTAAGCAATCAATTGTACCAGCAAAAAAGCATTCATGAGTGAGATGTATTAAAAATGAGAAAAGTCACAAAGCCAAAAAAGAAAGAAAAACTTGTTCATTAGTGCACAAAAACTCGTAAGGCTAGTCGTAGTTACTATGTCATGTTATGACTTCTTATATATAGAGAGACAACGAAGGTGAGAGGGTCAGGGTCACTAAAGGAGAAGAATAGGGACCAATATCATGTGCCAAACTATTTTCGTGTTTGGAACCCTCCTGATGCTTACTATCTTTGAATTCCATAACTGTCCTAAGCCTCAGAATGTTACAAGTCAAAAATACTTATGTGACCTAAATATCCTTATACATGAATGGACATCATACTAAACTTACGCA
This sequence comes from Gossypium hirsutum, assembly GCF_007990345.1. Lineage (NCBI taxonomy): Eukaryota > Viridiplantae > Streptophyta > Magnoliopsida > Malvales > Malvaceae > Gossypium > Gossypium hirsutum. Next base: position 24,464,624 of record NC_053438.1, on the reverse strand, counting down.
TAAACGGCTATTTGTATTCTGCTCGGATAATCAAAGTACTCATATGATTTATTGATGGATCCCTACAGGTAAGACCTTTTATGCTTGTATACTTTGTAACATACTGAACTTAGATGTTTGTGGTCAAAAGTGGTAAATCAATTATTCATCATGTTAAATTTGTAAGTGAATGTAAAATGCCTAAGTCATTTGCTCCGAATTCAATATTTGTATCATATTTGGTCAATGGTTGTCATTTTTATTTCTTGTTTTTGTCCATGTTGCTTAAGAACAAACAATGACTTAAGTGTGGGACCGCCTCTGGACGTACTAACGTCCAGAGTGTGAATACTACAATAAAATATAGAAGTACGAGGCGGTATCCGCAAGTATACGGGTCAAATTATAATATAGTTTTACAATGGAGTAGGTGAGTACTCCAAGGATCATACCCAAGTGAGGCGAGTGCTAGATCAATTCTAACCTAAACATTAAAATATCTAATTAGTACTTTAAATTAGTTATAGTATGAAAACATAAAATAAAGGATTTTTAAGGTTTTTAAAATAATAAAACAAAATATCATAAAAAAATAAACTTCAAGAGATAAAAAAGGAGAATGAATCAAATATTGATTATGGGTGATTAGCTTACTTCGGTAATGTAACGACCCGATAGTCAAGGGTGTCAAAACTGTATTCTCGGGACTCCGTAACCATAAACTGGAATATTTACGAGGCTAGCTTAGTAGCTAATTAATTTTTGGATTAGTAAATTTTGTGAATTTAGGAGTTTTTAAGGTACAATGACTAAATTGTGTAAGGGTTAAAAGTTGAATTATAAATTGAAATACACTTAAGGGGCTAAAGTAACAACTATGCCACTTAATTAATGTTTTTAAATAAGTGGCCGGCCATGAGCTAAGTAAAATGCATGTATATATTATATGTATATGTTAACATCAATGTATATATATTATAATAATAATTAAAATGAAAGTTGTAATAAAAGAAAGGAAAGTGGATGCATGCAAATTAAGCGAAGGAAAGATAGAAACAAAAGAAGAGAACGCACGGCTAGGGGTTTTGAAATTCAAACCCAAATTGATTAGTGCAATTTAGTCCTTATCTTTGTAATTTTTATATTTTTGGAATCCCGGTATTTAGGGCTACCCGACCCATATTGTAATTTTTAGTATTGTTCAAGATTTTAGATGTTGACATTGTTTAATAGTTTATTAGGGATTATATTGATAGATTTTTTAAGTTAGAAATGGAAAAATACTAAATTATGGGATTAATTGTTGATTTTAAGCAATAAGGACTAAATTGTGAAAAATTTAAAATTTAGGGGTCAAATTGGAAAAGAGGAAGCTAAATGTGGTCTAGAGTGAAATTAGTATAAAAATATGAAGTTAAATGTGAAGGCTAAAATTTGTCTCGATTTAGGGACTAAATTGAAGAATAAGCAAAATATAGTGTGAAATTTTAAAATTAATGTGAAATTGAAATGCTAATATTAATGTGATTTAATTTTTTTATTCCGTAGCTAACGTCGTACCGAAATCCTAGAGTAAAAAGGGAAAGGATAAAATCGACGTCGAATAGCTCAGAAATCATGGTTTGTGTTTCTATAATCCAAATTAAATAGTAGATTATTGCATAGATAATTGTTTGCATATGGTAAGCATTTGAGGTGAGTACTTTGGTACTTTGGGATTGAATTAAATTCATAATTGAAATGAAATGGATTGATTTTGTATATTATGAATATATGTGTATTAAGAAAATTGTGATTATTATCAAATTGAATATATGTTTTTATGTGATGATAAACATTCATGAAATTGAGGCATTGGTTGTATTGAAAAGTGAAATGAATCCCTATTAACTGTATCGGGCTGAGTCAGATATAGATAGCATGCCATAGAATAGAAAGAGTTCAAGGATTACTTCAACCTCAAGTCGATGAGGCACTGAGTGCCAATATACTTTAGTTTAACCGATGAGACACTAGGTGTCAATTTATATAGCGCTGGGTGCAGTTATTACTTTGGATTTATCCGATAGGGCACTAGATGCCAAATTGGTGTGTTGGCTGGATCCATGTATCCGTCCGAGTCCTTGTCATGTTAATAGGGGGAAAGTAAAATAAAAATTTATGTGATTGATATTGAAATGAAAAAGATGAGAAATGAATATGAGATGAGAAAATATTGAAATGGCAAATATGATAAATGATTATGATATGACAAATGAGATATGAAATGATGAATTGAGATGTGAAACTTGAATGAATTCAAGTATTGATCAAGTATATAAATCATGCCATTGCATGAGATGATGTATTACAATGTTAAATAAAATGCCATTGATATATACTTATATATTTGAATATGTGAAAATCTTAGTAGATGTGAATAAGGAATGAGAAAAAATTATACTATTAAATTGAAACAAATGAACATAGCTTACTTGTTGCATTTTCATTTTAAATGCTTATATCAAGTTTATGTTATTCGGATTATAGAAATACCACTGAGTTTTACTCAGCATGCGGTTTTGTTTTCCTTGCGCAGGCTAAGTACTATTCAAATTATTATCGACTCAGCATCAAATCACAAATCCCGAGCTCAAGTGTGGTGATATTTCACTTTGTAATGGCATGTACCTAGGAAGTCTTTGGTTGATATTGTTTATAAGGTGTGGTTATCTTAGTTGCTAGTGAAATGATGCTTAAATGTGTATATGATTGTGGTTGAGGCTATGTTGGTATGTTAGCCTAGTTTATATTTGGTATGTGTTAGGTTAAAGTTTGGTAGCTTAAATAGCGAAGTGATAGTTCAATTATGGTAAATGTGATATGAATGAAAGTCTTGAATGTTTGATGTGTTGTGATGTATTTGAACATATAAAATGTGGTACCAATGAGGGTACATTGGTTAGGCATATTAGGTGATGAATTTAGTGTATTTTGGGCATGTCTAATCATGTTTTGAATAGGTTAAACGATTGGTAATTAAGTTGCTTAGTGCCCAAGTAAGTAGGAAATGGTAAACTTGAGTTTTAAGGTATTTTTAGGTGCACACGACCTAGCCACACAGGCGAGTGTCACACACGGGCAACACACATGGGCATGTGACCCAAGTTAGAGAGTTACACGACCTGGCCACATGGGTGTGTGACCTCTGAAATCAAAATTTTTGTAATTATTTCCTAAACTTCCAGAATTGTTTCAAATTAGTCCCTGCCTATTTTTAAACTACTTTTAGGGTCTCATAATAGGGGCTGTAAGAGTAACTTTTACTCTGAATTGGGGTGGATTAGCAAACCTAAATTAAGAGCATTCCACTAACATCATCGAAGATAAATTAAAAAGATAATCGTAAATGGAGTATGGACTAATACTCTGATGTTAATAATTGGAATAGTCTTGTATGTTTTCGAATTTTGACATTCAAGAAGGGATAAATAGTGATAAGAGTGTAAACAGTGGAAGACCAAGTTTAGCATTGCATAGTATATATATGTGTAATTATGACTGATTAATTGTATGACGTGTTAGTAATGCCCGTGACCCTAATCCGATGATGGATAGGGGTTAGGAGTGTTATAGGTAATCCCCATCAACTGTCATTTCAAGCTCCTCGTCAATGAACTAGTCGCTACCCCAGCAGGATCTTTCGATCTTCCACTAACACAACGAGTCGACAATGACTACTTATTTTCTGACCTCACAGTCCAAACTGGCTTGGGGTGAAGGTGTTCACGGATGGGTCATACCAATTTTGGATTAATTCCCACCTTGATGACTTCTCAAGGTTGTCAGGCCCAGGGTTTGGTTCACGTTCTTCCTTTCCCAAACAATTGATCCGTTAGGTAACCCTACAAAACAGTTAATAGATCATACCTCCACTCGCTAATCCCCCATAGAGGGATTAGTTCCTCATGGTTTTCATAGACAATATAGAATCAATATAAAGAGAAAGCATACTAATTAAATCGATTATAAAGTATATGAAAGAGCCTGATTGTATCAAGATTAATCTCAAATCCACAAAGTTTGAATGCTTTCCACAATTCAGATCTCTTGAGAACACGAAGAACAACTGAAATAAATTCTAAAACCTAAAAAAGAAAGAAAAAATAAACTAAATTTACTAAATAAAATCTAGGCTAAGTGAATGTTGTTTATAACAGGTGCCAAAGAAGCCTATTTATAGAGTTCAGGTGGTCGTTGTCCTTAACCCTAGGTTAGCTCAAGTTCTCGAGCTTTAAGTTTGATTGTGCAGACCAAAATGCCCTTGTTTCGTATTTGATTTTTGTCCCAGATTCGATGTCCCGACACACCAAAACCTGTGTCGTGACATAGTAGTAAGTATACTTCTTTTGGGATATCTTCAGGGGTATGTCGCGACACCCTTAGGCTGTGTCGCAACATTTAAGGCAGTCTTGAGGTTTCTCCATTCTACTCACTATGTTACGACATCGGTCATCCTGTGTTTTGATATAGCGACTAGTATCAGTTTAATATGCCTTCTAAAGGTCTCATGTACACTTACAAAGTGCGTTAGCTCACCCTTAGGCCTCATTCGGCCCCTAGGGTCAATAAAAGACTCAATTTGCACATTTTATTATATTATTAAAAACTTAAGAAAACATAATTCAAACCAACTGAAAATGCTTGTTTTCAAGCTCCTAAAATATGATGATTAGTTTAATCTGCTACACTGAATCATAGTAGATCAAGGTCTTGTGTGATTGGTAGACCGGGTAGACAGAGGTTGCCCTTTTTGTCCAAGTTTGTCCCCCGGATGAAGGTGATATCGTGATACCCAGAAGAGGATATCGCAATATCTCGAGTAGTGTTGAACTTAGGATCTTCCTTGAAAGGTGGATATCGCGATACCACTAAGGGTCTCCTTGGTCTTTTATATTGTCGGAGGTATCACGTTTCCAGGGGTTGGATATCTTAATACCCTTGTCCTAGATGCCGTTCTCACTCATTTTCGACCTCCAACACGTCCATACAGCACTCAAACACACATTAGGCCTACCAATGGTGCTATTGGTCAATTTAGGTCAAAAATGAGACAAAAATGAGATACTTTCACTTATTACTTGAAAATATTAAAATAAAAAAATAACGAAAAACCACGCTAAAAACTCTATTTTGCTTGAGAAAAAGCTCATTAACCATCCTTTTTCGTAACCATCACATTGGTTATTGGAGTTATTATGCCTTCTGGCGTGGCCTCATACCTCATAACCATCCCTTTCGTAACCATCACTTTCGTCATACCTCATACCTCATAACAAATCAATTAGTATAGGACCACATTGGTCACTGGAGGCATTATGCCTTCTAGCGTGGCCTCATACCTCATAATCATCCTTTTCGTAACCATCACTTTCGTTTCACCTATCATCCTAATCTGACTAAGAATCCTAGTCTACTTATTTTCATATTAGAGTATGCCAATTCTATACATCAAAAATGCATTTGGGCGAGTACTGCTACTTAGTCAAAGATTCCTCCCTATGATTCTTTAATTATTCCTATTATAGAGGGCTATATAAACAAAACATTCTTGGTTCGCCTATTCTATACACCAAGATCAACCTTTTTAGGCGAACACTTCTTCACATGTCGTTTTTCTATATAACTATACATCTAATTTAGAGAGTTATACACTCTTACCATTATTCTTTGAATCGTCGTACTTAACTTAGCCATAAGTTTCATTCCTCCAGAATACGCCAGACTAAGGCGTCACAGACGCGCTTGGAAAGCAACTTATACTTAATCAATCCTAACGTTGGACACTTAAAACTTTCCTCTTAAGCCTTATTCCTATGGACTATATTTCAAACTTTCAGGACTTCGCCCAAAGGCGTACTCTTGAACTTTTGTTTCTCAAATGAGTCCATCACTTTACTTATTCAGAACTCAATCCAAAATTCTTACTTCTAAAACAACACCCGAATACTAGGTCTTCATCGGGCAGGATGTTAAATTGTATTACAATCCAACCACGTAATATCGTTTAGTAGTAGTTTAAACATTAAACAACCAATGAGCCAATATTGCTTCTATTTTTCTTTGTATGTAAAAACCACATAAAAGACATTATACAAAGTATATTATTGTAATCCATGAATTATTTTATTAACCAATCTATTTGAAAAAATTATAAATTTAAAAATGAATATGCTACACTTAGGGCACTAGATCCAACAGAAACTGCATCTCCTATTAATTAGAAATAAACATTCCCTATTGGTCTGCTAATCATATCCTAAACTATTTATCTAAGCTACTAGGGCCTTGTTAGTGTTTTCAGAAATATTTCAAATTTAGTTATAGTTCAAAAACAATAACTGTGCTAGCAACCGCTATAACATAAAATAGTAGTTTCAATCATGGCATTATGTCGTTTTATTGAAATTCAAAGCCTTCACTTACATCTCCATATAGAGACCTCATTTGGAAATCATTTGAATAGTAGTTTTTATGCCATTAACCAATTTTACCATTGTTCGACATATTTGAATGATGTGTTGTAGATTGATAAGGTAGATTAGACCATTTTCACACTCAAGGAATTTGGAAAATTATACAAGAAAAGTCCTGGGAGCAACAATGAGAAAGGCCTTGTTGCGACAAGAATGTTACTATACAGCTAAGAAGTTTATGTTTTCCAGTCCTTATCACGACAAAAAGGTTGTTGATTCAGTTATGAAGTTCTTGTTTCCAACCCTTGTCGCGACAACGCTATCACTATTGAAAGAAAAGGAGCAGAGAACCCTTTGTTGTCGCGACAACAAGAAAGGTGTTGTCTCGACAATGCCATTGTAATTACCAAATCTAGGGTAATTACCATTAAACCTTCATAGACATTTTCAATAACACATTTTAACCAACATTTAAATATTTTGATCCAAAATTATACTTAGTGCATCTTAAATAAATCAACTTAAAAATAAAATAAGTATATTAAGAGATTTCCATAAATCTTACGACCATTTTGATACTTTAAGCTTGTATTGACACTTGTCAACTTAAGGTAAAACTTTGCATTTTGACATTTTTGTTTTCCATGGTAGTCTTATTTAATCTTTCCATATTAGTGACATGGTTCATACATGTCTACTAATACTTTCATGGCATCCCAAAGTTCTTATGTCATAATTTTAATTAATGAAGCACTTCATGGCTACATAATTAGAACTTTACATTTTGATGACTTATTTCATATCTTAATGCCATGGAATTTCACACTAATATTAACACCATTATACGCTTAATTATAATATTAATTTCATAAACCCTAAGCTTACTAGCTTAGGAGAAAGGTGAGTATCCATAATACTTACCTCAATGAATGCTCTACAATACTAAATTATGCTTCCATGAACTGCAACTCATCCTCAATCAAGCTTGGAACTCCATAAATCAACATTTCCCTATTTCCATACAATAAAAATACATTCAAAAATTAATAAAAATTCCTTCCAAGCTTTCTCATAACATTTTTTAACAAATATCAAGCTAATAAGGGCATAGGAAGTTATTTTTTCCTTATTAAGCTTTCTCACTCTAGCTTTAACTTCATTGGCTAAAACTCCATAAACCCTAAGTTAAAAATGATTAAATTGATTGAGGAATTGAGCTTAGGAGGTTGTTTACATGAAGATTTTAACAAAATCTTAAGGTGGGTAGTGGAAATTTTGAGAGAAATTGAATAAATAACAAAATGGCAACAATGGTTGTTGCTATTTTAGGGGGAAATTGGGCTAAAAGGGGTTCTCATCCTCTACAAAAATATCAACATGTGGGGTATTGGGCCCATGTCCGACAACTTAAGTCTGAATTTGTCTGTTTGGAGATCATTTCCTTAATACGAGGTTCCAATGATCCAAAATAATTTCAGATATCAAATATCATATATAAATATCACTTCCATCATAAAAGTCTCAAAAATTGACCAAATTACCCTTTTGTGACAAAATTTTCTTTTTGCCCTTTTTTCACAATTTTATTCTCAGAATTGATACTTAGACCAAATTCAAGGTCATAATTCATCATAAATATTTAATATAACCTTATGAGTGGTAAAAATTGCACTTTGACCCTTTTTTCGATAAAAATGAGAAAATTGCAATTCAGTTTCTATATTATTAAAATTTCCAATTTTAGTCCCAAAAGTGATTTTCATCGCACCAAACCACATCACAATCCATTTCATTTCAAATAATCCATAAAAATTGATGTTTTCCATTTTTTGGGTAATTTTGCACATAAGTCCTCATACTTGTCAAATTTTACAATTTGGTCCTTTTTGTCATATTTTCACTTTTACAACTCTTTTCACATATTTCCATCACCAATATCCAATGCGTTTTATAAAATTTCTTATCTGATCCATTCCATAAATTTTCCTCATAATTTTTTCGTTATTTAAACTTGGAATTATGCCACGTGTCATATTAAAATTTTCGGGGTGTTACAACGATGGTCAAATCGAACCAACCACAAGTTCCATTAATCCAACCGAATTGATTAAAATTCATTAAAAATTCATAAAAATATTAAAAAATTGAATCGATCATCAAGTCACAAGTCAACCGACCCAACCTTTTGTTCCAAATCGGTAGCTCAACTGATTCTCAAACCAACCAGATGATTCGATTCAATTTCGAAATCCATAGTGTTGTTAGATACTCGTTGAGGGGGTATCAATACTTACCCGACAAGTATCAATACATAACCTAAAATGTGCACGAGGAATACTTAGAAACATTTTTGAAAGGTCTTGGGGTCCTTAAAAACATTTGTCTAAGGCATTTTGGAGACTTATTTTTTAGTTTTATAAAACTTAAAAATATTTTAAGTATGACCAATTCATTTTTCTTTTTTTTTTCTTTTTTTTTGCAAATTTGATATGTGTATTTTTTAAGGAAAAAAAGTTCAATATTAATATTTTAATTAAAATAATTAAAGGTATCAATTATTAGTAGAATGATATGAATCAATTTAAAATAAATCTAAAAGATATTTTGATTATACTAAGAATATGTAAATTTTAAGTTTAAATTTAAAGATAGTAGAGGGATCATAACTGTAACACCCCGAACCCGAGACCGACACCGGAGTCGAACACGAGGTGTTAACAGACTTTAAACCCCTTATAAAAATATTTCCCAGACGCTGCCAATCTGCGTACTAGTCGCTTTAAAAATCATATCTTGAGTTTCACAACTCGAAAATCAGTTTCGTGATTTTTCCCCGAAACTAGACTCATATGCCCATCTACATATTTTTTTCTAGAATTTTTGGTCGGGCCAATTAGTACAGTTTATTAGTCAAAGTCTCCCATGTTACAGGGGTCGACTACCCTGACCTTTGCGCATTACGACTTGGATATCTCCTTGTACAGGGCTCCAATACTGATGCCGTTTGTTTCTATAGAAACTAGACTCAGAGAGGAATCTATCCATATATGGTATGACTCCTAATTATCTCTGGTTAATTTGTAATGAATTTCCAAAGTCGGAACAGGAAATCCAGAAACCGTTCTGGCCCTGTCTCACGAGAACCTGAATATCTCTTAACATACTATCCGTATGATTGTTTTGTTACTTTCCTATGAAAGTAGATTCATCAAGGTTTGTTTACATAATTTATTCACTATTTAATTCCCTTCCTACTATTTTTAGTGATTTTCCAAATCTACATCACTGCTGCTGTCAGCATCTGCCTTTAAGGTAGACTTTACCTATTTCATGGTTTCCATGATTCAACTAGCCCTTTTTGCATAAATAGCACAATTTATGAAAGTGATTAACCATCCCCATGGCCAATCCTTGTCAAGCATATCTACACCAAATGATTATAACAATATACTCAAACACATATAAGCCATTTTCGCATGGCTATCCAAAATTTATACAAGTCCAAAGGGTCCACGACCCACAACAAACGGGTAGTCCTATACATGCCATTTCGAAGTTCAACCAAAATTGTACCAAAAAGGGGGCTTTGATAGTGTGGGCGACTTTGACCTCAAGATCCCGAGTCCGATAGCTGGAGAACCAATCTATAAAACAGAGGAGCAATGAAACGGAGTAAGCAATTTATGCTTAGTAAGTTTTGAGCAAGGAATTCCAGCACAACAAAAGTATAGCATTCATATGGCTAAACGGATAATTTCATATGCACAAATTTTCAATATCATACTTGCTTCACATTACCAACCCTTATGTACATACACAAAAGATCAACTCAGCCAAAGGCCGGTAGCTCGTTTATCAACTGAGCGAATACTTATTTGTAAGGGCTCAACTAAATTCAAGCACATACGAAACATACCTCAATGTTGGGATGTTTCGAGAGTATTAACTGGAATTTTACAGCAAGTTCATTCATTCCCAAATCACGTACCTTCGGAATTTAACCGGATATAGCTCCTCGTTCAAATGCCTTCGGGACATAGCCCGGTTATAGTAATTCGCACAAATGCCTTCGGGACTTAACCCAGATTTAGTAACTCGCACAAATGCCTTCGGGCTTAGCCCGGAATTAGTATCTCGCACAAATGCCTTCGGATCTTAGTCCGGGTATTGTCACTTAGCACAAGCCTTCGGGACTTAGCCCGGACAACATTCAAATAACCATGCACATTTAACAATAAATCATGGCACATTCGTGTTTCATTTTCGTTAGCAAAACTCAAACACAAGACACTTATCATTCTTGTGATTTCGGCTCAATAGCCACACACAAATAGCATGATTTTGATTTGCTTAAAACATGATCTAATCAAATCTTAATTTAAGCTCTCTTACTCAAGAACTTACCTCGGGTGTTGTCGAACGATTCCGATAGCTATTCGACCACTTTTTCCTTTCCTTTATCGGATTTAGTTCCCTTTTGCTCTTGAGCTTAATTAAACAAATAAATTGATTTAATCATTTGAGCATCGAAAAGAGGAACACAAGGCACTTAGCCCATATCTATACATTAGACATTAAGGTCACATATGTACGGAATCATGAATCAAACTCAACATTTTTTTTGCTAATTTTTTCCCCCTTGGCCGAATATGCATGTCTACTTTGGGGCCGATTTCAACACTTAATACATTCTACAAGTATGGTCACTTGTATTGACTAAACACCCTTTTGTTTCAAGTTCAAAACTTGGCTAATACACACATATACACACTAGTAAAGCATCCTCTCCCTTTCCATCAATTTAACACATGCATTGCTCATTAACATGCAAAAGTTATATTCGGCCTTAGCACACAACTTGCTAGCCGATTCTTCCCCATCTAGCAACCAATGCACATATGTGCTCACTCAAAAATGCTAAAAAGGAGGTTCAAGAATCATCAATCCACCATCACATGCATCATTAACAAGCTTCATATTTAGCATGCAATGGCATTAACACAAAATCCACCTAGGCCGAATCTTAACTCATCTTCATGCCTCATCACCACAACATCAAACATCAACCAAGAATGATGCATCCATGGCCGAGTGTCATTTCCATCACATAGCAAGATTTAGACCATGGGCTAGGTAGAACTCAAGCTAACAACTAAAACATGCATGCATCTCATGGAACATCATCAAACATACCTTAGCCTAGCTACATGCATGGCCGAACCTCTTCAACCTTTCTTCTTCCTTCCTCCTTAAAATTTTTGGCCAAGGATGAACCAAAGGATGAGCATTTTTTTTCTTTGTTTTTCTTTCTAGTTTCGGCTAAATGAAGATGAAAAAGGATGAACAAAATTTTCTCCTTTCTTTTCTTTAGCTCACGGCAATGGGGGGAAACAACCACTCATTTTTTGTTTTTCCTTTCTTTATTACCCATACTCCTTATTTTATTTTTTTCCTACATACCTCACTAGGCCAACATGTTCCCAACATGTTTCCACCCATAGCATGGCCAACCACTAGCTCAAATTTTGGATAATTTGACATGCAAACCCATCATTTTCACAACATGCATTCATAGACCATTTTAAATTAGCCTATCATATTTTCACCATGTCTCATATCGATCCCTATTTAATAATTTCTCATGCAATTGGCAAAATTGGAGAATGAAACTTCCACATACTCATGTACACACATAATAAGCATAGAATATGGAAATCAATTATTTTTATGACTCGGTTTTGTGGTCCCGAAACCACTTCCCGACTAGGGTCAATTTTGGGCTGTCACAATAACTTAAAATAATCTGTAATTGAAATAATCATTAATGCTTAATTTAATAAAATATTAATATATTATAAAAATATTAGTAAAAATAAATGAAGGGGTGATAAGTGATGGATGCAAGAATGTGAACAGTGAACACTGTTTTTATTTTGTGTTATTATTTTAGACAGAAGTGAACAGTGTTCAATTTTAGACCGAAAGAGAGATGGATGCAGTGAAGTGTTGTAGTTGTATTACTTCTACTGCTTCTTACTTACCCTAAACTTCCTTCCAATCACAACCTGCCACGTCTTCTTAACGGACGTTAACGAGCCTAACGTCTCATCTCATCTCTCAAACCGTTAAAAGGAAATAAGAAAAGCAAGACAGATAGATCCAACGGCTAGGAAGTTGGGGCCGCAACTAACGAAAATAAAAATACCATCCGGTCAACCAAGTGTTACCACCAATTATTAAAAGCCACAATACAAACGCCATCTTCGGCCCGCGACAGCTTAGAAGATCCACCGGATTACCTGGAATCGCCGGTGACCAACCACATAGCATTAGCAACAAAGAACCAACAGCTACACCAAGTTTTTACCTTTGTTTTCCATTCCCCCATTTCTCTCTTTTCAACGCCCATTGCCTTCTCTCTCTCTTTCTCTCTCTCTTGGATCAACTCACCCAGAAAAAATTACTAAAAAAAAGGGCAAAGGCAAAGGCAAAGGCAAAGCACAAAGAATCGTCATATTTACCATTTGTGAGAATTTCGCTTATTTTCTTTACAGTTTTCCCCTATCCTTGGTTGGACCTTTATTGTTTCTTTCCTTTTATTGGTGCAATTCTTCTTCATTTCTTCTTCTCCTTCAATGAATATCGTGATGCTGTTGTTGGTTTCATCTATTTTTGGTAAATTAATCGAGTTCTGATCTGGGGTTCTTTTTGGAGAGATTCCGTCAATTGCTTCAAGTGATTATAAAAAACCCATAATTTAGATGGGCTGTTGGATAGCTTGATTCGGAGGTAATTGAAGACTTAGTCATCGTATAAAGTTTTGAGTTTTTCTTTTTCTGATACCGTCTGGGTTAGGTTCGTTTGATCTGGAAGTTGACCCCGGTTCTACATATTTTAGAATTTTTACATCTTTACCCAACGAATTGGTTTCCTCAGATTTTTGAATTGTTGCCAAGGAACCCTAATGCACAAAGTATAAGATTCCTTTAGGTTGGAATTTCGTCGAGGCATTTGATTGCTTTGAGTAATTTTATCTGTCTGGTAATAACTTAAGATTGGCTCCAAGCTTTGTTTGGAAGATTTCTGACAAGTTGCTTCTGGATTTGGTTGTGTTTTGAGATATTACTCCAAGAATTTTAGAGAGGGTTGTTGAGATCTTTAATCTATGGTTGAGTAAGGAATATGGCAGCAGATATGGATTTTTCAACTCCATGTGAAATCGTAGAAGATAGTTATAGTAAGGATAATTTATCAGACATGGACAATGAAAATTTGGATAATGTAAAACGAATCCCCCTTGGTAAACCTCCCCGCCACCTCTCAGTTATGCGCCATTCCATGGGCTCAGCCAAGTTGATTGCCGAGGCTAATCTGGTATGTTTCATCTCTAATCTTGAGCAAGATTTTTAATTGATTTCATTTGATGTGCTGTTGGATCATTAATTCAGAAGTAGCTGAAGATAACATCATATTAGCAATTTCACTCCAATAGTTTAATATGTAGCCGCTAGATTCGATGATCTTTCCTTTCCCATTTTTCACACACTTCTTTTTTCTTCAGGAATTGGATATTGGTATTATAGTCCACAAATCATCTTCTGATGAAAAGAACGAGTTTTTGCCAGTATTGCGATCAGGAAGTTGTGCTGAAATAGGACCCAAACAGTATATGGAGGATGAACACATTTGCATAGATGATCTTATCGGACATTTGGGGACAACTGCCGAGTTTCCTTCTCCTGGAGCTTTCTATGGGGTATGATCATGTTGCAGTCTACCATCTATGACCTGACTAATCTTTTAGTGAACCATCTTAGTCATTGTATCAAATAGATAACTTTGTTTAATTTATATAGTATCTGATTTATGCACTTCCTTCCGCTTGTCCATCTCGTATGGTTGCTAGTCAGTGAAAACCTTGTTTCCTCATTGATGTAGCTTATGCTTATTTTACCTTTGTGTGGTTAGTAGGTAAAAGCACCATGGAGGCCCCTGTAGTAGGAGTCAGATTGCATTTTGCCTCTACTCAAAAAATGGGCAAACTAGTCTCTGTACGTTAGATCAAATAGTAAATTGGTCCTTCTATAAAAAATTTCATCTATTTCTACTGTTAAAAATTGGTTTTTGTACGTCAGCATGATGTACACTTGGCACTTCACATGTCAGTGTCTAGTTATTCCGTCAGGCGTGCCAGTTTTTAATGGTACAAATAGATGAAACTTTTAACAGAAAAGGATAAATTTGCGCTTTCATCTAATGTACAAAGACTAATTTGCTCATTTTTCTTAGTAGAGGGGGCAAAATGCAATCTCACTCCTAATGTAAGGGCCTTTGTGGTACTTTTACCATTGTTAGTATTGAGGAGATTTAGCAATGGTGTTTGGAGTGCATCCCATTCAGAGAAAGGGAATCTAGAGATTTTGTGCAGGCCAAAAGGAGGGGGAGGGGGGAGGAGAGACATAGGAACCATGCTCATTAGTTTCTTATGTCACCCAGACTCGTCAGTATATCGTATGGGTATGTGTCCAGAATGGGTATACTTATTTTTTTTAAAGCTTTTCTATATATTTGGAGGATCATACCTCCATGTCCAAATGTGTTGGGCACAGACTATAGGGAAAATGAAGAGTATGGATAATATAGTTATCATCTCTGATATTGTAAACTGCAGCCAGATCTTCCATTAGCAATACTATAAGTTTTTTAACATACGCAATCCTTTTCCCCAAATGGATATTACTTTATAGTATTTTTCTTCCTTCGATCTTCTGCCTCCTTATACCATGGCTAAGTTTAAGGTGTCTGCAGATGTCAGTTCTATTACATGTACAACTGAAAGGTGGCCTTGGAATCATAGTTGGCCTTACTCATCAACTAATTCTTGCCAATGCATGTGGACAGGTTTTTGATGGTCATGGAGGAACTGATGCAGCCTTATTTATCAGGAAGAATATCCTTAAGTTCATAGTTGAAGACTCCCATTTTCCAATTTGTGTGGAGAAGGCAATCAAGAGTGCTTTTCTGAAAGCTGATTATTCATTTGCAGACGCCAGCTCTCTTGATATATCCTCCGGCACCACTGCATTAATTGCACTTATTTTTGGAAGGTAAGTGAACCACAGATCTGCAATAGTAATTCCTTGTTGGTATTGTTTCCTTAAACCCACTTCTAGCAGCCTTTTTATGGACATGGTTTATTAATTTTGTTCAAAAAGTGAGATGTAAGGAAAATATAGAAACAGGAAGACAGAAAGCTAATGATTTGAAGAGTTTTCTTCTCTAACATCGCGAGCAATTCTGTAGAAGATTTTCAAGTAAATTGAAACTTGTACGATGTTAAATTGAATGGGGTTTTCATTCATCTTAGAAACTTAATATAGAGTTCATCATTTGAGGATAAGTATGAAAGCCATTTATAATGAAATTGTAATTGCTTAGTAAAAAAAATATAGAGGTAGAGGACAACTTATGTTTCTGTCTCTACTTTTAGCATCAGCATGATATGTTAGTCCCCTGGTGTATTTGACATTATGCATGGTCAAATCTGAACTCAAAAGTATTTTACATCCACTTTGTAGGACCTTGATAATTGCAAATGCTGGGGATTGTCGAGCTGTGTTGGGAAGGCGAGGTAGAGCAATTGAAATGTCCAAAGACCACAAACCTAACTGCACAAGTGAAAGACGAAGAATTGAGAAACTTGGGGGTGTCATTTATGATGGTTACCTGAATGGTCAACTGTCTGTGGCACGAGCACTTGGAGATTGGCACATGAAGGGGCCAAAAGGATCTGCCTGTCCTTTAAGTGCAGAGCCAGAGCTGCAAGAGACAGAGTTAAGTGAGGAGGATGAATTCTTGATAATGGGATGTGATGGGCTGTGGGATGTTATGAGTAGCCAGTGTGCAGTGACTATGGCAAGGAAGGAGCTGATGGTTCATAATGATCCTGAAAGATGTTCAAGAGAGCTTGTGAGGGAGGCACTGAAACGCAACACTTGTGATAATTTAACAGTAATTGTGGTTTGTTTCTCCACTGACCCTCCACCTCGAATAGAAATACCACAGTTCCGTGTTCGGAGGAGCATATCAGCGGAAGGGCTGAATTTTCTAAAGGGTGTGCTGGATAGTAACTGATGAAACAGTGGATAGATGAAAAGAGGTTGTACATGAAGGCATTGGAGGGTAAAATTGGCAGGCTGCAGGCTAACATTCAATCCTCCTTCAAGGACATGCTTATCATGTGATTCTTTATGAGTTTCTAAATCCTGTACATCTGAGATAACTCATGTTGTACGGATTGGCAGGAGTCGATGGTCAACCAGTTTTTCCTTTTCTTTTCTTTTTTTTTTCCTTCATCTGCTTACTCCTATCCTATCCTGTGTAGATAAACTGAACCTTGAGATATGTCGTAGCAGTTTTCAGTGAATCAAATAATTGCTATAAATTCACCATTGGTTTTATATATATTATTGGTTATTGAAGCGCTGCAGCAAATGCAAATTATGTGCAATGTGAACAAAAAGAATATGATTTTTTATGGGTGTGGTTCTTTCTTAGCGAATAATGATTCACTTTTAGTACTTTGCTGAATGAAAAATGATTTATTAGTCAACAGTTTTTAGGAAACAAAAGCTATTTTTGTTTTCTTTTGAAAATGGACAACATTAAAGTAACGTACTTGGAAGTCGAAAATATGTTAAAATAGAAAATATTTTTTATTGTTTTAATTAAAAATGTTCTATAAAATTGAAAAAGTTTGGAAAACAAATATTTTTAACTTTAGATGTGCTCGTTTGGTTGAAACTCGTATAAACTTTTAAAAAAAATTATTTCAATAATTTTTATTTTAGTTTAAATTACACAATTAGTCACACAATTTTCCTAAGTTTTCATTTTAGGCACCGAAAATAAAATAAAAAATTTGTAATTTAGACATTGTCATTACATACTTTAATCATTTTAGTCACTGTCGTTATATATGTTTATCATTTTAGTCACTCATCGTTAACTTGTCATTAGATAAATTCATTTTAATTACCCAATTTTAGTAAATTTTCATTTTGGACACTCATTTTATCTTTTTAACTTTTAAAGAATTAATTTAGTTTGTTTTCAATAAAGGGAAAAACTCAAGATTTTACACAGGAAATTCAGGATAGAAAAACCATTTTATCTTTTTGGTTTTTTTTATTATTTTTCTCTTTTTAGATTAATTTTAGTTTTTCTCTCAATAAAAGAAAAAACCTAGAGTTTTACAAGAAATTACCAAGCTTTTATAAGAAAGAAAAATCTTTAGTTTTTACTAGAAAAATTAATTTACTTTTCTTCGTTTTCCTATTTTAGAATTAATTTTAGTTTTTCTTTTTAAAATAAGATGGAAAGCTTTTTGTAGACAAAACTTGGATTTTTAGTAAAAACCATTTTACCTTTTTTTAAATTAATTTTAGTTTTTTACTAATAGGAAAATAGATGGAGTTTAAGTTTTTATATAGAAAAAATCATGGTTATCTGAATCAGATCAGTTCAATCAATTTTTAATATTTTTTACTTTATTAATTTTTAATAATTTATTTAATTGAATTTGTTTAAACTAGTCAGATCGACGAATCGAGGTCTGAGCAATTTGACCTCGATCCGATTCTTAAAAGTTTGATAAAACCTAAGTTTTTACATGAAATTGAGTTACAAGTGAAAAACTAGGGTTTTATCTCCGCAGTTGAATAACTTAATTCCCTATAAACCCAAGTTTTTTAGAATAAAATAAAATTAATTCTAAAAAAGAAAATAAATGACCAAAACAAAAACTTACTAAAATTTGGTGATAAAAATGAGTATATTTAATGGCAAATTAACGATGGATTACTAAAATGATAAAAGTATGTAACCATGGACGGAGCCACATACAAGATTGTGGGGTCAATTGATCCCCAAAAAATTTATATAATTGGTGAATTGACCTACAAAAAATTTGAAAATGGCTCATTGAAATTTTTGAAAATGAATTATTTTATAAAATAAATTACTTTATATGAAAATTAGAAATCTTATCACATGCGTATGCGTGTGAAATCACAAATTTAGAATATAGATATGTGTTTAAAAACATATAATAAACAATGTAACATATAGTTTGAAAATAATTAATCATAACAACATATGAAAGATGGATGATATTAAAATAAAAAAATTAGATTAAATTATGAGTAAAATAAAATTTAAACACATAAATACATCGGATAAACAATACTAAATGCACTACAATTATTTACCATGGTTTTATCACCAATTGTGAGTTAGTGTCAAGTTAACTTGTGTTACCACTCAATTAATAACATTATTAATATATACAAGTGGTGAAGGTAATAAATTGTGCATATTTTTAAAAAATCAAAATAAAGTTTTGATTGAGTGGTCAATTTAGGGCACGTTTGGTTCGCTGTATTGGATTAGAGGTGTATTGGATTAGAGGTGTATTGGATTAGAGGTGTAATGGAATAGATGTGTAATAGCAAATCAACTGTTTGGTTGAATGTAATGGAATAGAGGCGTAATAGTAAAACTGTGTTTGGTTGAATGTAATAGAGGTGTAATAGCATAATGGAGAAAACTAAAATGACCAGAATACCCTTAGCATAAATTTGTTTTGGTAAATGATTATTGTTATTGTTATTTAAATTTTAATAAGATTATTTATTATCAAAAATAAATAATTTAATCATATTTAAACATAATTATTATTTAATATATTTTAATTAAAATATATAATTTAATAAAATTCTTAATAATTAGCAGAAATTTGTTTTGGTAAATTATTTTATTTAAATTTTAATAAGATTATTAATATCAATAATAAATAATTTACTCATATTTAAACATAATTATTATTAAATATATTTTAATTAAAATATATAATTTAATAAAATTCTTAATAATTAATATTCTTATATGAATTTACTCAAATCATAATATATGATACTGTAAAATATAAATTAAAATAATAATTATTAAATATATTTTAATTAAAATATATAATTTAATAAAATTCTAATAATCAATATTCTTATATGAATTTACTAAAATCATAATATATGATACTATAAAATATAATTTGAAATAATTAATATTAAATATATTTTAATTAAAATATATGATTTAATAAAATTTAAAATAATTATCTAGATTCAAATTTAAGAATTATTTACATGAACAAAATATAATATTTGTTTCTAAGTTAATTATTTTAATAAAATAATTAAATATTTATATAACGGTGTTCTCATCTTTTGGTATTTTTATATGCAATTTTAAAGATTGAATCCAAACTTAAAAGAATATTTATTTGTAAGCATTTCACCGGTTTACTTCAACTCAATTATTGATTAATTTTTAATAAACATAAATTCAATAACCATTACTATTATCTTCTGAATATTGTACTGAATTTTAGACAATTAAATTAAAACAAATCTATTACATCAATCCATAAAAATTAAATTAAAACTTGAATAATAAATGAAAAATAATAGTTAAAACAGAAAAAATAATAATTCTCGATTAAAACAGTTTACTAGTGTTTGAGAATTCAATTATCCTTAAAAAACAACACATTAATCATCAAGAAACAATACGACTTGCATGCTTATCAAACTAGCTCAAGGAAGTCAATTGGGAGACTAAGACCTCTTGATTCTCGAATCTTAAACAACACAATTTAATCATTTGTGTCCTACACTTTAAGCAAATATTCTCTCCATTGAAAGTGTAGTAGATCACTTCATGCAAGACAACAAATCAAAAAACAATTATATAAAGTACAAAATAGAAATCTCTAAGCTTCAAATCTGGAACTTTTTCATGCGGTGGGTTGGGATCAAGGATGCACAAAAATCTGTAGAAGGGAACTGTAAGTGCGGAGGGGGGAGGGAAAAGATTACCATTAAGTCATAATAAAGGAAGAAAATTACCACCAGAACTTGCTTTAATGGAATCTTGTAATATGATACAATGGCCCCAACCTTCAATATGTAAAGTGAAACCATCCAATGGATATTAGAACTATAGTAATTTCAATCAGGTGAGAATCTTAGTCTCTCTAAAACATTATATAGGCCCTTTGAGATAGCTCACTTACAGACTCACCACTTGAGTTCATAAACGTTTGCGGTTTGGCAAGCATGACAGGAACATTTCCTATAAATCCGAAAAAGTAACTATCTCAAATTAAATATTGCATAATGGGACATTCTGAGTTGCCTAAGAAAATTTTAGAACATGAATTCATTTGTAATTTACCTACAATTTTCATTGAAATGAATAAACTTTTACTTTTTATTTTCCATCTATCAGGCTAGAACTTATGTTTTATTATCTTTATGCATAAGGAAATACCAATCTTGATGCTTAAACTAATATGGAAGAAGATGAAGTATAGAAGGTTTTGGATAGTTTATGCCACGTATTAAATAAGTTTCTCAAAAAATATGAAAATTGTGAAGTCACTAAGAATTGCAGCTGCTATTGTCTGCCATCATCCAAATCAAAGATAAACTTAGGTGGGATTCTAATCTAATCAGTTTCCATTATCCAATACACTCTTGTTTGTTTTACTGTTTAATCTAATTAGTTTCCATTATCCAAGGGTCACTAATCCACTTTCAACTAAATCTAAGGTTGATATTTTTTAGTTAAATTTTATATATCTTAAAAATCATTAAAATTTCGGCCATAATTTTAATTGAGGGTAAATTACTCCCTTTAAACAAAGTAGTTGAAACTTCCATTATTTTTGTAGTAGAAGGGAGGATCTTTTCCCAATGAGTAATCTAAATGCACTCTTCAAGGTTACAATGTAAAACAGTATCTTCATCTAAAGCATTCAAAATCAAGAATAAAGTTGCAAACAATTGCAGTTAAAACTTTTTAAGGTATGAGTGGCATACAAGTTACAAACACTCTCAAGATGCCTCAGGCAGGTAATGTCTCCCTTAGGTTCGTTAATGACATGTGGGAGGCTAGTGGTAGATTATGAACATCAAAGAATATATAATTATTAGTGTTTTACAGCACATCTCATCACCAAAACCATAAAACAATCAGTTAGAAGTTTCAATTGCAAAATATACCCTTCAATCACCAAAACCATAAAACAATAAAACAATAAAACAATCTGTTTAACAAGTGAGACCAACTCAGTCAAAGACATTATATTAGTATGGATAGATAATTAAGTACCCATTACGAAATATACCCTTCAAATACACTACATACAGTTATTCAAAATTGGAAGAAGTAGAATCAACTTAATATCAAAGCAATATACTAGTCTAGAATTAGAAATTTGGGACTCTATCATGTCTAAATGATAAATTTATGAAGAAACAATAACCCATTCCAGCAAAGTTCCATGGCTATTATATTTTCAACAGGCATGCAATACATCAAAGCATATTGAAGTTCTTGAATTTAACAATAGTGAAAGTCATTCGAAGATTGAACTTTTTTTTTAAAAAGTACCTTTTCCAATCTGAGCTTTAAAGTTAACTGTGTTAATAGAAATCCCTTTAGCCTTAGCTATAGCGTCTACCATCATAAAAACCACCTGTTGGTAAAAAATGAAACAAAAAAATCATTAAAAGAACATTAAATTCGTTAAAAAATTAAAACGAGGACGTATTAATACGTTGTGGCGGGTGCCATTGAATTTCTTACCGGGATTACCGAGACTGACGATGAGCCACGGCTTGCGAGGCAGAGACTGCGGCCTGGGCTCGGGCAGCGACACCTGGGCATCTTCCGCCGTATTGGCGAGAGAAGAATTTGAAATTTTCGTGGAAAAATTACGGAATTGAGTCATGGTTCTTTTGGTAGCGGCAGAAATTTTGAAGGAAGGATGAGATCTGGGGATATGAAATCTGGAGCAAACTTTTTGGGTAGAAGAAAGTAGGATATTTTGGTCTCAAAATTTTAGGGAGAAGAAATCAGTAAACGGTGAATACCAATTCCTTACCCCCACCCCTGAATACCTATTACAGGTGCTGAGGGAATAAACAAGTAATAGCAAAACGGTGGAATAGTAAACGGTGAACCAAACAGTGTAATAGGGGTGTAATCACTGTAGCGCGCGGAATAGGCAAGGAATGGAATGGCTATTCATGCCAACCAAACATGCTGTTAAAGTTTTATTAATCCAATTGATAAAGGTTTAAATCTCACCGTGTGCATAGCTTTTCGATTTTTGTTAAAATGAAAAGAGTAAAATGCCCTCGAATAATATGACTTATTTTTATTACGGAATGGCATTTTTGTAATTTCCTAACTGAGTTGGTACCCGATTAACCCATGAAACCAACTCAGTCAGGGGTTTTATTAATAACATAGTTTATAGATATACAACTGATAGAGGTAATAAAGTGTATATGATAAATTTAAAATATATCAAAATATCAAAATAAAGCTTTAGTTCAATTGTAAATTGGAGGTTTTACTAATATAATTGGTGTGGGTTTAAATCCCACTAAATGCATTTTTTTAAAGTGAAAAGATTAAAATACCCTTGAATAATATTACTTATTTTAATCACGGAAGGACATTCCCATAACTTGCTAACTGAGTTGGCACCCCGGTTGAAGGTGACACCAATTTAATTAGGAGTTTTATTAATAGTATAGATAAATGAATTTCACTCCACTACTAAAACCTAAAAATCTCTATTCCTTTTTATTTTCCTTCAACACTTACCACTTTTTTTTCTCACACACTCTCTTGAATTTAGCTAGAGAGGTAATCAATCACTCAATACTTTTAACTGGAACTCCTTAATTTAGTAACAACTCATCTTTTCTTTTCAAATTTTATTGATTAATCTCCACAAAATTAGAATTGTGGCTAACCCTTAGAAAATTAGAACCGTGGGTTTTCTTTAGATAAATTAGGATTTTTTTATGTAATATTTAGTTTTTTTATTTATTAAATGATTTTGAGATATTTATTTTGCATGAGTTTTCAAACATATTAACTGGGTAATAATAAAAATTATTGAAAAAATCACGACTGGTTGTATCTATAGTCTTAAATTTATTGAATATTAATTATAAATTTAACATTTTTTATTCCTAAAGTTGTGAATCTTGTGTTTGAAAATTGACATGTTGCATTCACATGATTAAGTGATTTTTATTTTTGTGAAAGAAAATTACTAGTTACAAGTTGGCTTCATGAAAACCTTTAAATTTAAAGCGTAGATTTTTTGTTCTAAATATTAGCTTGCACTAAATTTGCTAGTTACTATAACAAGTGTGGAAAGAGTGTTTTTCTTTACAATGAAATTTGTGAAAACTCGTTTGATGAATCAAATTGGAGATCAATGGATGAATAATTGTTTGATTACATATGTTGAGAAAGATATTTTTAACAACATTAACAAAGAGAAGATAATTCAACGATTTTAACATATTAGAAAGTGTTGTGGATAATTATAAAAAAAGTACGTGTTATTCAATTTTATTTTATGTACATTTTCTTTCCATTATTGTTTTAATAGTTTTGTAATAGTCGTACATTTAACCAAATACATTAGTTTTTCCACGATTAATATTACGGATTAGTTTATAAACATTTTAATTTTTAAAAAAACTTGATTCCACAATCTAGATTTCTTGGCTCCACCCTTATATGTAACCATAGTGACTAAAAATGATAAAAGTATGTAACGATGGTGACTAAATTACAATTTTTTTATTTTTAATGCTTAAAATAAAAATTTATGAAAGTTGGGTGACCAACCGTGCAATTTACCTTTTATTTTAATTATCATGTTTCTACTATAGGGAGATAAGTACCAAACTTTATTTTATTTTATTTTATTTTATTTTCAGAACTAAACGCGTTTTTCAATTTTTAAAAAGTAGAAAATGAATATTATTTAAAAAAAAGTAAAAATAGAAAAGAAAAAAAACATTTTCAGAAACCAATCTGCCTTTAGGGAAGACAAATTTTGAAAAAAAAATAAGTAAAATGATTTTTAAATAAAAATTAATTTAAATTAAGTCAATTTTTATTATATTAATAATTAATTTAATATTATTATATTTTTAATATTTTTAATCTTAGTTTCTAAAAATATTTTTCAATATTATTAAAATACATATTTATATATTTATAAATATAGTAGTCATATTTTAAATAATAGATTGTTAATGTTAATAAAAATATTATTTAATATTGCAATATTATTGTTTTAATAATAAATTTTAACACTACTAATTATTTTAAATGGTATTATTAATATTTTATTGAAAACAATTTTATATTAATATGGATATTCTAATAGTATAAAAACGTTAATACGAATAATACTGCATGATTAGTATAATATTTTAAGATTCATAATATATATATGATTAATGTAATACTAGATTATGACTTCTTAAAAAATATGTAAAAAAAAATATAAAGATAAAATGATATTTTAGTGGAAATTATTAAGTTGATGCTTTAGAGCTCATAATATCCCAAGTTAAAACTGCACCATAATTATATTTTATAAAAAATATTTTATATATAAATACAAAAAGATAAAAATATTATCCTATTTATAATTGTTATTTTGTAAAAAAAAAATAGTTATCTTTCAACCAGGTTGGTATCTAGTTGACTTGTTACATCACTCAGTTAAAAACTTAAATAATAATATAGATTATATTAATTTAAATATCGAAATATTATCATTTTGGATATTTACTATTAATATAATAATTTAAATATTATTTGTAAGGACACAAAGTTTTTTAGTACTGGAAAAGTTAATTTTGTACCGAAATGAATAAAGTTGAGTGATTTTAGGAAATTAAATGGAGAGGCTTTAAAGAATAGGTATTGGGTTGATTTTATAATTCATTAATAGTATTAAGAAAAGCAGAATTTGAAGGATGGGCTAATTCGTAAGGAAATCAAAATTTGAGTGGCAAATATATTAAGAAACACGCATTACTTAATCCAACAATCCACATCCACGCAAACCGATACGTAAACAATTTCTTTTTCAACAAAACATCAATTTCACTCAACTCAGTAAAATTTAGATGCAAAATCAAGTCATTCTTTAATCTCTTCAATTCATTAACAAAACTCATCTCACAAGCATGCCAAGTCAATTAAAAACCAAAACTTAGCTTGAGTAAATAAAAAATATCGTAACTATCATTTTAAACATAATCACCTAAGTACAAACTCTTACCCGAAAGCTCCAACCATTCTAGCCTATGGACCACAAAACTGAGTTTTCAAATGAATGTATAACAATGGAATTTTTTAAAATTTTCTTCAAAATTAACTGGTTGTGATATTTATAACAATAACTATACTTGTGTTTTCGGATTAAATTGTTCTTACCTTTCAATCATTCAATCTTCTTTGCTATCCTCGACCTTGGTTCGCTAGAGTGTGGGCTTTATTAGCAAATTGATGAAAACTTGAGTGAAACTTCGTGGGCTAAAAATTAAAAGACGAATTCCGTTAAAACACATAATTTATTTCATAAATAACTTTTCTATATTTTGACAGAATGTCAACATATAAGAGGAGTCTGTTTGACCCAACCTTTAGTCTCTATTTATAGAGAAATAGCAAGAGTATCAGTAGAATAAAAATATATGAATAATTATATTTTAATAGGAAACACTACTCCTAAATGGAGTGTACTATAAGGGGCGGAATGACCTTCTCTTAGACTAGGGTTTTCCACCCCTCCCTTTAAATCGAGCCTTGTCATGTATCGGGTTAATTATATGTGTTATCTAGTCTTAAAACTAACTTATATAATTTATTCAATCCCGATTAATATATCTCCTATGCCCAAAATCTTATTTATTCATTTAATTAATTGATTAAAATAATTAATTAAATTGATGAAACTATTCCTTCAACCCAATTCAAATTTCATTATAATCATGATGACTTACTGTATTACTATCTATGAGTAAATAAATTCAATTTACTTGTTCTTATGAAACTTCGATGACTTAATTTAATTTTCGCTTCAAACTTTATTTATTTAATCATAATTTAATTAAATAATAAGTCAAATAAATAAATTAATTCTCAAGTCATCTCTTGTCCATAGTGAGAAAAAGCATTCACTGCGGATAGTGATACATGAGATCTATTTCTCTAATTCGTCGTTTCACTTTTTCCATTTCATCAATTAATGCAAACCATCAAGGTTAAGCCAAGCTAGCGGAGAGATCGATTGGATATATATAATTAGGACTCAAATAGTTTGCAATTAAGTTCTGACTGTGATGATTGTCGAATCCACCAATATAAACCTACGTCTAATTTGCAATTTAAGCAGTATAGGGAGTAGGGTTGATCCCTCAGAGACTGGGTTTACTGCAAATTGTTGTTCTCTTGACCAGATTTATGTCGGGGCAGTTGTCGTGCCCAAGATATTAGGGGGAGGATAAAATCGAAAACCTGAAACCTGAAATAAATAAATAAAACTCGTAAAAAGTAAAAGTTGAAAATGAAATAATAATAAAAAACAGTTAAATAAATTTGAAGAAAAATTAATTAGAATAAGCTCACTTTAGGCACTGATTTTTCCTCATCTTTAAACCGATCCTCGAAATTAGATGAACTCCTCTTTTCCAATAAGCTAGTTATAGCTACCAAGGACGCCTCGGAAACCAACTCTTCCTTGTGTAAATTAGTTATGGAACGTCCAATAACTAACCCTTACCGATCGAACAACCACGAAACGTTCGTGATTTAGAACTCCGGCAGTCTTGCGTTCTATAAGAGCCTAGCTCGAACCAATGTCCTCAACTGCGTGGGGCATTTAAATCCGGTTACTACTTCCCTTGACGGAACCAAACAGCTATCTTCACTTGGCATGCCAATGTGTTCACAGAAAACCGATTAGAAACGTTCCTTTCGGAATTCCAACTATACGTCTAACCACACTAACTCAAACGACGTCTTTTTTGACTTAGTGTTGATCTGACTTTATGAGTTGACAAAATCATACTCTTAATCTGGAGAAGTAATAAGTACTGGAATTCTAGGAGTTAAATTGCTCGGGTTCGTAACTCACGGGTTTTGACGAGGCTAATTTCGGCCTAAAGCTGAAAATGGGTTTATTTGGCTAAGGTTTGGGACATGATGGTATTGGGCATAATTGGATAAGGTAAAAAAATAGATGGAAAGGATGGGTGGCATAATTAAATATGGAGGCTAGAAATTTAGTAATATATTAAAATGGATGGTTGGCTACTGGAAATGAAAAGGGAATTTGAAAAAAAAAATTGCAAACGATTTAAGGAGGTGGCTAACTAGGAATTAATGAATTGAAGAAAAAGAAACTATGAACAACAGATGCTACGTGAGAAAAAATGGAGAAAAGATTGAATTCAAATATGAAAGTTGATTTATGAATTGATTGATGATTAAAATGAACAATATAGCCTCATTTTTTACTAGTGGTCTTACTAAATTAAGAGCCAACTAGTGTAGAAAATCAAGGAAAAATATTCCATGATATAAAAAATATCTCAAAATAATCTCCCACTAAGTCAACAATTTCAGCTAATTATTCTTGGAAAAATTCTGCTTTGGCCCTCCTTCTTTGCTTCTTTCTTCAATCTAGCCCAATTGTTTTCTTTTTCTTCTATTTAGCGCCAAATTGCACCCCTACACAAAATTCAACAAAAACATGGAAAAATTAGTGGTGCACTCTCATAAATTAACCAATTTAATGACATAAAATATGTAACTTTGACATTTAATCAAATCCCCCCTACTTAGCTTATGCTAGTCCTCGAGCATTT
This sequence comes from Gossypium hirsutum, assembly GCF_007990345.1. NCBI lineage: Eukaryota > Viridiplantae > Streptophyta > Magnoliopsida > Malvales > Malvaceae > Gossypium > Gossypium hirsutum. Next base: position 24,436,366 of record NC_053438.1, on the reverse strand, counting down.
TGTATGAATTTGCAAAAGGCAAAGTTTTCTCCAAAAGAGGACTTGACCCCCATGGTTTGCACAATTCAGCAATTTAATCCTAGCACATTAATATTTCAAATAACCTAGCCTAAGGAGTAAGTAAATATATTTCAGAGATAGACTTACCCTTCATTTTATTTTATTATTTGTACTTAGGACATTTTCGAATTTTTTTACACGAGACATAATGACAACCCAAGCACCATGTTCCGGTTACTCAATTCTGACGTCTCTAACCGGGTTATTTCGCCCTACTCATGATAACTTGTTAACGGAGTGAGTGCAAAGAAATTGGACAGCCACACGAACCTTTTTACGCGAGATGTGATGACAACCCAAGCACCACGTTCCGGTTACTCAGCCCGATGTACAGCCCCAATTTTTCACTCTTAACATTCGTATCAGAGGAGTATTTTTTTTATTTTTTTTTATTTTTTATTTTTTTGTTCTTTTTGTTGTTGAAAAGATTTGACATATGATAAAAGGTAAGCAGTCAAGCAAACTCATAATTCCCAAAAATTTCTTACCCACTAAGTCTAGGTTATTAAAAAGTTTCATGTGTAAAAATTAAATAGCTAAATAGGTCAAACCATAAGTGTACCATCAAAAGAAAAATTTTACCTTTTACCGAAAACATGCAAAAATAGCGATGACAGATAAGCAAATTAGAACCAATTTATATTTCCCTCCCCTCTACTTATTTTACATTGTCCCAATGTAATTTAAAGAATAAAAGTAAAGATAAGTAGGAGAAAGAGAGAAAAAGAAACTCCCTATGCATTTCAACGTCGTGGAGGGTGGTCTCGTAGGTAGAGTGGGCCTTAGCTGAATAAAAAGAATTTTGTGGGTTGACAAGTGGAATTTAATTTTGTCTTGGAATGTTTCCTGCAAAAATAAAAATGAAAATAAAATAAAATAGTAAAAATAAATAATAATAATAATAGGAAAATTAAAATGTTTTTTTTTTCAAATTTATTAGCTAAGCTATAAACTTGAGAAATAAATTATTAAAAACCAAGATTACGAGATTTGGTAAAACAGTCGTGATAAATGCACCAAGTAAGTTCCCAGGAAAGAGAGGTGAGTCACAATGGACATTCTTAAGTACCAAGTCTTTCCTTAGACAGAACTAATCCTTGACATGTATTTTCATTTTCCATTTTACCAAAAATTTTATTTGCATAAAGGAAAAGAAAATTTGAGTTGCCTCCCAACAGCACTTTCTTTAACGTCGTTAAGCTCGACGACCTGTTATTCAAGCTCTAGGCTCCTCGAGAATAATCTCCTCAACTGTGTGTTTAAAATTCTCGTAAAAGGGTTTCAGTCGTTGACCATTCTCCTTAAAGCACTTCCGGGTTTTTTCGCTTTGAATTTCCACAGCTAATCGCTTGAGCATTTGATCGATGAAGGGAAGTGGAAAATGGTCTTTTTGGGTAGCTGCATTCAACTTCCTATAATCGATGCAAACCCTCCATCCATTCTGGACTCAGGTAGGATCTAGCTCTCCTGATGAGTTTTTCACCACTGTCACGCCAGTTTTCTTGGGCACGACATGAATCGGGCTAACCCAATCACTATCGAAGATCGGGTATATCATTCCAGAATCTAATAGTTTTTGGATCTCCTTCTTTACTACTTCCATCATGGGTGGATTAAGACGTCTTTGACCATCTCTCTTTGTTTCATGTTTGACACTATCACTGGTAAAGTGTCTTTCTTTCCCAAAAAGATGTACTTAATGTGGTCTGGTAATGCTTCAAGCTCCAAGGTTGATGGCTGCAAAATCGAAGGCAAGATTTTAGTTTGGGAAGGTAATATTTCAAATTGGTTACCTCGATTCGTCAACGATGGTTGCGTCTTCAAGTGTTTGACAAATTCTCGCAACGGATCTCCAATAATTGATAATTCCTCGAGATGACTTAAAACATCAATGTCAATGCTTTTGTAAAGGATAGTTTCCAACTCATTAAAGTCATGATATTCAGGATAGGATTGAGTTAAACAATCTATAATATCAATGCTATAAATATTTGATAGTGAGTTAGGATGACCCATAGCTTTGTGGATATTGAATTTCACGATTTCACCGTCAAACTCCATTGTCAGTGTTCCGCTCTGAACGTTAATTTTTGCGCTTGCGGTACTTAGAAATGGCCTTCCAAGCAAAATGTCAAATGAATTAGTTGAGTTATCGTCTTCCATATTAATAATGTAGAAATCTACAGGGAAAACTAATTCGTTAACTTTAACAAGGACGTCTTCAAGTAACCTTTTGGGATATATGACTGACCTGTCCTCCAACTGGATAATTACTCCTGTTTTTTTCAAAGGACCCGCGTTAATCAACTTATAAATAGGATAAGGCATAACATTAATGGAAGCCCCTAAATCACACATGGCTTTCTTAATGCCTACATTACCTATCTCACAGGAAATAACAAACATACCTTGGTCCTTGCATTTGGGCGGAACTTTCTTTTGCAGTACTGCGGAGACATTTTCTCCTACATTTACTCTTTCGTTACCTATTAACCTCCTTTTGCTAGTACATAGTTCCTTGAGGAATTTTACATAACGAGGGATTTTTTTGATAGCGTCGATCAAAGGGATATTTACCTCCACCTTCCTGAATGTTTCGAGGATTTCTTTTTCCTCATTCTCTTTCTTATCCTTTAGGAGCCCCTCTGGAAAAAGAGGTGGCATCACAACTGGTTTCTAAATTTCTGATTTCGGTTTGGCTTTTGGATCAAAGATCTACTTTTCCCGTTCGTTGTCTTGCCCATGACTTTTGTCTGGAACTATTTCCAGAACTTTTTCGCTATGAAGAGTTATTGCACTTGCATTCTGCCGAGGATTCAGCTTTGTCTGGAAAGGTAATTTACCTTGAAACTCCAAACGATTAACTGTCATCGAGAGTTTACTAACTTGATTAGTTAACTCTTGTATTGATGCGTTTGTCCTTTATTGGTATTTTGCAGCATCGACAACAAGTCTCTCCATAATAGCTTCTAGAGATGTGCTCGGCTTGGGTGGCCGTTGTGGTGGTTGCAGAGGTCTCGGTTGGTATGACGGATTATATCGGGGATTAGCTCCGTAATTCAAGTTGGGATGATCCTTCTACCTGGGATTGTAGGTGTTGGAGAAAGGATCATAGCATCTTTGTGGAGGCCCCGGAAAACCTCCGACAGCATCGACATGTGCCATTGAATTTTCATTAAGGATTGGGCACAAATCCATCGGATGTTCAGATGTAGTACAAATTCCACACAGTTGGGTCAGATTCTTCTTTTCTGTAAGCATAGATTGAACAATATTAGTAAGCTTCTCCAACTTATCTTCTAAGGATAAAATGTTTACCCCATTAACCCGTCTTATGGGTTCTGAATTCGGCCGATATTGTTGAGAATTTGCCGCCATGGTAGATATCAGTTCTCTTGCCCTTTGAGGAGTCATATTGACAAGCGCCCCCACTAGCTGCATCAATCATTTTCATTTCCATGAGGAGCAAACCCTCGTAGAAATACTGAAGAAGTGATTGTTCGGTCAAACCGTGTTGGGGACAACTTGCACACAGTTTTTTGTATCGCTCCTAATAGTTGTAGAGAGATTCACTCTCCATTTGGCGAATTCCCACTATGTCTCTCCTAAGTTCAGCTGTTCGCGATGTTGGGAAAAATCTGTCAAGAAAAACACGAGATAAGTCATCCCACGTTGTAATAGAACCAAGTGGTAAGTAAAATAATCATTCTCTTGCTGTATCAACTAAAGAAAAAGGAAAGGCCCGAAGTTTGATTTCATCTTCGGTTACTCCCTGTGGTTTCATGCTTGAGCAGACCAAGTGGAATTCTCTCAAGTGGGTATGTGGATTTTCGTTTTTCAAGCCTCGAAAAGTGGACAAAAAGTGAATAAGGCCTGACTTCAACTCGAACAGGGTTTTTCTAGCTGGATTGTTGATGCATAACGGTGTTTGCTCGTTGGGAGCAGCTACTAGTTGACGAATGGTTCGGTTCGCCATCTTTTCTAGTTCAACGAATTCTGCTTCTTTTGTTTCAAAAAATGGTTCGGTCTCAGGTTCGACCACTTCGACTCGTTTCCCATGTCGAATTGCCTCTGTATGAATTGCTTGGCTCAACCTTTCGACGTCGGATTCTAAGATCCCTTGTCCTAGCTCAACTTCTGCTTTACTTGCACGTTTAAGAGCTTCTGTCTCTTTTCGTCGTACTCGTGCTGATTTCTCGATCTCTGAGTTGTATTCGAGATCTCCGGATAAAGATCTGGTCATGAAGATGATTTAAACCATTTGTAAGTGTTGTCAGTCCCCAGCAACGGCGCCAAAATTGATGGTTGTCAAATCCACCAATATAAAATTACGCTTAATTTGTAATTTAAGCAGTATAAAGAGTAGGGTCGATCCCTCAGAGACTGAGTTTACTGCAAATTGTTGTTCTCTTGACCATATTTATGTCGGGGCAGTTGTAGTGCCCAAGATATTAGGGGGAGGATAAAATCGAAAACCTGAAACCTGAAATAAATAAATAAAACTCGTAAAAAGTAAAAGTTGAAAATGAAATAATAATAAAAAATAGTTAAATAAATTTGAAGAAAAATTAATTAGAATAAGCTCAGCTTTAGGCACTGATTTTTCCTCGTCTTTAAACCGATCCTCGAAATTAGATGAACTCCTCTTTTCCAATAAGCTAGTTATAGCTACCAAGGACGCCTCGGACACCAACTCTTCCTTGTGTAAATTAGTTATGGAACGTCCAATAACTAACCCTTACCGATTGAACAATCACGAAACGTTCGTGATTTAGAACTTCGGCAGCCTTGCATTCTAGAAGAGCCTAGCTCGAACCAATGTCCTCAACTGTGTGGGACATTTAAATCCGGTTACTACTTCCCTTGACGGAACCAAACAACTATCTTCACTTGGCACACCAATGTGTTCACAGAAAACCGATTAGAAACGTTCATTTCGGAATTCCAACTGTACGTCTAACCACACTAACTCAAACGACGTCTTTTTTGACTTAGTGTTGATCTGACTTTATGAGTTGACAAAATCATACTCTTAATCCGGATAAGTAATAAGTACTGGAATTTTAGGAGTTAAATTGCTCGGGTTCGTAACTCACGGGTTTTGACGAGGCTAATTTCGGCCTAAAGTTGAAAATGGGTTTATTTGGCTAAGGTTTGGGATATGATGGTATTGGGCATAATTGGATAAGGTAAAAAAATAGGAGGAAAGGGTGGGTGGCGTAATTAAATATGGAGGCTAGAAATTTAGTAATATATTAAAATGGATGGTTGGCTACTGGAAATGAAAAGGGAATTTGAAAAAAAAATTGCAAACGATTTAAGGAGGTGGCTAACTAGGAATTAATGAATTGAAGAAAAAGAAACTATGAACAACAGATGCTACATGAGAAAAAATGGAGAAAAGATTGAATTCAAAGATGAAAGTTGATTTATGAATTGATTGATGATTAAAATGAACAATGTAGCCTCTATTTATTGATTAAATGCTAAAGTTACATATTTAATGTAATTAAATTGGTTAATTTATGAGAATGCACCACTAATTTTGCCATATTTATTGAATTTTGTGCAGGAATGCAATTTGGGGCTAAATAGAAGAAAAAGGAAACAATTGGGCCAAATTAAAGAAAGAAGCAAAGAAGGAGGGCCAAAGTAGAATTTTTCCAATATTAATTAGCTAAAAATTTTGTTGACTTAGTGGGGGAGATTATTTTGGGATATTTTTTGTCATGGAATATTTTTTTTCCTTAATTTTCTATGACTAGTTGGCTCCTAATTTAGTAAATCCTCTAGTATAAATAGAGCATGTATTGTTCATTTATTGATCAATCAAAAATATTAAGCTTTTATCTTTCAATTCTCTCCTTTCTCACGTAGCCTTTGTTATTTCTTTAGTTTGTTTTCCTTCAATTTATTAGTTCCAGTAGCCAACAATCCATTTCACCTTTATTTTCAACTTTTCACAAATTTATTTATTGACTTTAGTTTCTTTAACTTTCAATTCCTAAAACTTCCAGCGTGTTACTACTTACCATTTACAACTCCTTTTTCAAATTCCCTTTTTCAACCACCCCACTTTAATATATTCCAACCCCCATACTCAATCACATCACCCACCTTTTCACCCATTTACCTTAATTGATTTATCAAATACCAACATGTCCCAAACCTTAGCCAACTAAACCCATTTTCAGCTTTAGGCCGAAATTAGCCTCGTCAAAACCCGTGAGTAACAAACCCGAGCCATTTAACTCCTAAAAATTCCAGTACTTATTATTTCTCCGGATTAAGAGTATGATTTTGCCAGCTCATAAAGTCAGATCAACACTAAGTCAAAAAAGACGTCGTTTGAGTTAGTGTGGTTAGACGTACAGTTGGAATTCCAAAAGGAACGTTTCTAATCGGTTTTCTGTGAACACATTGGCGTGCCAAGTGGAGATAGCTGTTTGGTTCCGTCAAGGGAAGTAGTAACCGGATTTAAATGTCCCAAGCGGTTGAGGACATTGGTTCGAGCTAGGCTCTTCTAGAACGCAAGGCTACTGGAGTTCTAAATCACGAACGTTTCGTGGTTGTTTGATCGGTAAGGGTTAGTTATTGGACGTTCCATAACTAATTTACACAAGGGAGAGTTGGTGTCCGAGGCGTCCTTGGTAGCTATAACTAGCTTATTGGAAAAGAGGAGTTCATCTAATTTCGAGGATCGGTTCAAAGACGAGGAAAAATCAGTGCCTAAAGCTGAGCTTATTTTAATTAATTTTTCTTCATATTTATTTAACTACTTTTTATTATTTATTTTCAACTTTTACTTTTTACGCATTTTATTTATTTATTTCAGGTTCCAGGTTTTCGATTTTATCCTTCCCTCCAAATTTCTTGGGCACGACAATTGCCCCGACATAAATCTGGTCAAGAGAGCAACAATTTGCAGTAAACCCAGTCTCTGAGGGATCGACCCTACTCCCTATACTGCTTAAATTTGCAAAATTAGGTGTAGGTTTATATTGGTGGATTCAACGCCCATCATTTATACTAGTGGCCTTGCTAAATTAAGAGCCAACTAGTGTAGAAAATCAAGGAAAAATATTCCATGATATAAAAAATATCCCAAAATAATCTCCCACTAAGTCAACAATTTCAGCTAATTATTCTTGGAAAAATTCTGCTTTGGCCCTCCTTCTTTGCTTCTTTCTTCAATCTAGACCAATTGTTTCCTTTTTCTTCTATTTAGCCCCAAATTGCACCCCTGCACAAAATTCAACAAAAACATGGAAAAATTAGTGGTGCACTCTCATAAATTAACCAATTTAATGACATAAAATATGTAACTTTGGCATTTAATCAGACTGTCCGTCTATTAATTACAACATTATTTAGTCATGAAGTCATTCCACTAAAGTACCATGACTAAGATCTCCTTATTATATACTATTACAAAAGCTACTTTATCAAGTGTCCGTCTAATGACCTTATCATATATGTGTTACCCTCATAAGATATTCTTAATATTTTTGGGATAAATTTGTTGTCCCAATATGATCCTATTTTATCTCGTGGTAACTATTACATCCTCCTTCATGAAAATTCAATTACGAACAAGTAGTAATTAAATCATTCGTTTTAAGACAAATGACTTGTGGCGACGTTACTTTTCATCTATCATATAATGCCAATGAGAGAATATCATTTACCCTTTGTTAGGCTATGAATTCCACTATTATAAGTGAAGTTATGTCATGCAGAAGTCAAATACCCAACATACCAACTTTCGAATCTATTACCAATTAAACTTAGGCTATTAATACATCAAATCATACGAGTCACTCATACATAGTCCGTCACTTATTCAAGATTAAAGTAAATTACACTATGAACGTCACAAGTGAATAAATCCATAAATAGATTTAGGATTTACTCTACTTGGGTCCTGTCCAATGTACTGCTAATCCAGACATTCACATCTATATATTTATCTTTTGGGAGTCATCTACTTCGATACCAAATACAAGGTATGTTCCTATTTGGAATTGATAGATGACATATTAGTCTTTCAATTAACTTGCTGAATTTCCATTATACTATGTACGTGTTAGATTATCTATTAATACAAGTTGTCTTCTTGAATTATGATCCATCCACATAATGCAACTTAATATTAGTTAAACATTAGGCAATCAATGAGCCAATATTTTCTTTTATTTTGTTTCGCGTGCAAAAACCAATGAGGACAATAAACAAAAAAATATTAATAATAATGATGGAGTTTTATTAAACTAATTTGTTTGAAAATTTTCAAGTACATAGACATAATCACTACACTAAAGACGCTAGATCCCAACTCCAGTTGCATTTATAGATTTGATTAATCGTATCTTCCAACAATATGTTGATAAATTTTTGGTGGTGTTCATTGATGATATTTCAACGTATTCGAGGTCCGAGGATGATAATGATAGACATCTCCGAGTTGTTCTACAGATTCTCTAAGAAAAGAAGTTATCTGTGGAGTTGAGTAAATGTGATTTCTAGTTGTCGAAAGTGATTTTTCTTGGTCATTTTATTTTGACGGTTGGTGTTAAAGTTAACATTAAGAAGATAGAACTATCTTCGAGTGGAAGGAACCTAAGAATGTTACCAAGGTTAATAGTTTCTTAGGTTTTAGCTAGATTTTATTGTCACTTTGTTAAGGGTTTTTCCATGATTGCCACTCCGTTGAAGAAATTGTTGTAAAAAGGTAAGCCATTTGAGTGGAATGAGAAGCATCAGGAGAGTTTAGAGTAATTAAAGGCTATTTTAACTAAGGCTCTTGTTTTGAATCAACCAGAATTAAGGGAAATACTATTATTTACGATGATGCTTCATATACTGGTTTGGGATATATGATGATGTAAAAGGGGAAGGTAGTGACATATGCTTCAAGGCAATTGAAAAATCATGAGTGGAACTATTTGACTCATGGTTTAGAGTTGGTGATGGTGGTATTTGCATTAATGATATGATGACACCATCTATATGGTAAGAAGTGTTATATTTACATTAATTACAAGAGTCCCAAATATCTTTTAACTCAGAATAAGTTGAACTTGAGATAGTGAAGATGGATTGAACTATTAAAGGATTATGATTATATTATTGATTATTATCTGGGTAAGACAAACGGTGGTGTTGATGCTTTGAGTAAGAAGTTGTTGGTGGACTTGAGACCTATGTTTGCTCGGTTATAGTTGGTGGATGATGGTGGTCTTTTGGCTGAATTGCAAGTTAAGCAAATTAGAAGTTGTTAGCAAATTAGAGATAAACAATTGGTTGATGTGAAGTTGTTAGCAATGAGAAGGTAATTTGAGGAAAATAGAGCTAATGACTGTGATATCGATAATGATGGTCACTTGATGTTCTAAGAGAGGATTTATGTGGCTAGTGATGAGGAGTTGAAGCATGATATACTTCAAGAGGCTCACAACAGTTTCTATGCCATGCATCCTGGAGATAACAAGATGTGTTGTAATTTGAAAGGTTTGTATTGGTGGTTCGGTATGAAAAGGAAGGTTACCGAGCATGTTGCAAAATATTTGACTTGTCAACAAGTCACAGTTGAGCATTAGTTTCTATCAAGTTTACTTTAGTTGATTGCAATCCCAAATACGATGATTTTTTTGATTAGGCTGTCTTTGACTTTGAAGAAAAGATGAAAAATTTAACTAATATTAGTGTGAAATATTTTCACATCGCTATGACAATGCGACTACCATGAAATAGCGACTGGTATACCACTATAGTGCTGCTTTTCGAAACCCTTCTTTGCACTGCCCAACAAGTCAATTACAAGCATTGAAAGAAGAAGGAATTCAAAGATTCCTAGCTTACAACCCTAGTAACAGTAAACGTAGCCGTACGATTCAATTAAAAGATTAGTATAAGTTTTGTTTTTAATCTTGGATGAATAGAGTAATTTGAGTGGCGGTGTGGCGTAAAGTTGAGCTGAAAATGGACTTGGGGAAATTTTTTGAGCCATTTTAAGGTCCATGTATGAAGGCCCTGAAATAAATGGATTGGGCTAGAATCAGGGGAAGGGCCCATTAAATCACGAATCAGGTGAGAGAGAGAAGAAGCACAGAGGAAGCACAACAAAAGAAAGAGGTGAGAATCTGGAAAGCCAAAAAGATTAGGAGTGACACAGCCAATAACATAAAAGCACACAGATCGATGACGTGGCATGAAAATTCCAAATCCCGCCTAAACCCCCTCAATTCTCATTTCGCGTGCAATTGAATTTCAATTTGCCCAAAACTTAATATCTCCGCTTTCGAGTTTCGGCCTCTCAACTCAACCCTCCTCTATTCTCAACACATCTCTATTTCTATCGCACTTTTATTCCCCTATTCCTCTCTCCCTCTCTCATCCGTAACTCTAACCCTAGCCCTCTATCAGGTATTTCCCCGTCGATTTTTATCGAATTTCCACTTCTTTCTATCGATTTCATCTGCTTTTTCACTCATCTGCGATTTCATTTGCAGGATTCAAACATGAAAGGAGGTAAATCCAAGTCGGATGCCAAGAGCGCCAAGTAAGCTTTTCTCCTTTCGGCTCTTCAGATCGCGTGTTCTAGGACCTCAGATCGTGATGTGTATTAACGTTTCCTATTATTTGACTTTTATTTTTTTTTTTAATTTTTTGGTTCGTTTATAGGCTCTCCGTGAATAAGAAATCAACCACGAAAGCTGGAAAGAAATCGGGGAAGGCAGCTAAGGATCCAAACAAGCCAAAGAGGCCTGCTAGCGCCTTCTTCGTTTTCATGTAATCATTCATGAATCTCTCCTGTATTTGTCGGTTTTCTTTAAATTTTTTGGTTTGTTCCGTTTGCTTCGTGGAAAACTCTGGCGTTTATATTCTTCGTAAAAACCACAATCGAAGAGGTGAATTGAACGATTCTTGTTATGGTCAAAGCAAAGTTGATCTTCGAGTATGATTTTACTATTTACATTCATATTTCATCTACTTTTTTAATGTTGATTTCGTGATAAAAGGGAGGAGTTCCGCGAGCAATACAAGAAGGAGCACCCTAAAAACAAGTCCGTTGCTGCTGTAAGTATGACCATTTTTTTTTTTTTGGATTTTCTTACAGGTTTCTTTCCTTTTCCTTTTTTTATTTTGTTTACTTAATTTCTCTTTTGGATTCAAATTCAGGTTGGCAAAGCCGGTGGAGATAAATGGAAGAGCCTTTCTGAAGCTGTAAGTATTTTTCTACGTTCAGCACTGAAAATAATCTTCAACATAGATGCAAATATGCATCCTGATTAATGTAAAATATATGATTTTAGGAAAAGCGACCTTATGTTGATAAGGCCGAGAAACGAAAGGTCGAGTATGAAAAGAACATGAAAGCCTACAATAAGAGACAGGTAATTTGCTGTTATCTTTTGTTTATACATATAATTTGATGAGTTAAAAGTTAATAAACTTTTTGGATTAATTCCAGGCTGAGGGTCCCCAAGAAGATGAGGAGGAATCTGAGAAGTCTGTATCTGAGGTGAATGATGAAGAAGAAGATGATGATGAAGGCAGTGGAGACGTGAGTTGCAATTAGTATCAGTTTTGTGTCACTGATCTTCTGGCTTAGTTTGGACCCTATTGATTCGGGTTTCTCTTTTTTTTTGTAAATGCAGGAAGATGATGAGTAGGAAAAATCCAGGGAGGATAGCATAATCAAACTAGGCTGTGATAGTGTTTGATCATCTTATGTTAATGCTTTTTAAATGCAAATTTCATTTAAGCAAAAATGTAACTCTGGATGCTGTTGGTTTCTTTTGACGTTTCGAAATTAATAGTTGTAGATGGGTAATTTGTTGCTACATGTACTTTGCATTTGAAGTTGAATGGCGTAAGATAGGTAAATCCTTTTCTAGAGAATTTGGTCCCTCTTTGTATGGCTTTGTTGCCTGCCCATATTCTATTGCTTTTTTGCTGCTGTTCTATTGGTTCATTTATTCTCGTGGCAGCTTTTTAACACAATTCATTTGAAATAATTCCTGGGTTCTTATTCGGGGGCAGTAGGGGTAGATGTTAACAGATTGAACTTAAGATTTGATACCAACCATTTTATGGGACAATTCCTCGGTTTTGCGTTGAATTCTTGGTTCAATGGTCATTTTGTTTGTGTTTCTTCTAATTGTTGCCTGATATGCTGTTTTCACTTGGAGTTTTGGTTCTGTATTGCCCAGTTTTCTTATTTTCTAAATTAACCTTAATTGTTTCTGTATTGAAATTTAAATTTTAATTGGTTTATAATTTACATATATAGTCTAATATTGATTTGTATTGTTAATAATTGTTTAATATTGAATAATATGTAAAAATGAAGATGGATTTATCGTACGCTTTTCTTCATTATAGTATTTTATGATAATAATCTCATTTTACTACATTCTAATTTTACTCCTAAATTTTAATCTCATTTTATGGTAATCGATTCTGTTTAATATATATTTATCGTTCAATCTCCAATTTTTTTTATATTTTCCTTTCGGTTAGGCTTTTGTTAGATTACCTAGTAGAAAAAAAAACCATAATTTAGCAATTGAACGTCCGTAATTCTTCGGGTGTAGTTGATTTTATTAATTTTGTGAACTGTAAAGCTTTTATTTAGTCTCTGTTTCTTGCTTGTCAATACACACTTGTTTAATGATACGGACTATTAGTATTCGATTCGTATGTATTGCGTCAAAATAAACAAGTGGAGTAGCAGTGTTGAAGTTTTTATAATTACTTTTTGAGAATAGCAGTGTTTAAAATTTTTAAATCATAGCCATCTCGAATTTGGTATTTCTACCGTCGTTACCACCCCAATCTCCAATGGAAAAGAGAATTCAGCCCTTAGGGGAGGAAATGACAAGGCTAGTTAAAATTCCTTTTGGGTTTGGGTTTATCAAATAATCTCGAGAAAAAGTTGATGGGCTGGCTTAAGAGAGCAAAGCACACAAGGCCCATGACACATTTCATAGAAAGAAAGTGGATTTGCTGGTTTCTACTGATTGCACTGTTTGCATTCCATGAAGACGAAGTCGGAGACCTGCAGGCGCGCCCCTTTACAGGTTTTTTTCCCTTAATTACTCCTTCTGTTTGCGCTATTCTCCTATTTTCTTTTATTACTGAATCTGCTTTTGTCTTTACCTATTACTGTTTCCTGAAACTCGCTAACTGCAATTTTCAAATTAGGTTTTCGGTAACCCCAGCAAATTAATGTCAAGGTTTAGGGTTCTTTCGTATATTATGAAGATTTTTTTTTGGGGGGGGGGGATTTCCACAGCCTTATGAGCGAATAGTTGTTCGTAGTTGGGTCATCTTCTTCCTTTTGATTTACAAGGAATGAGTCAGTAGTGACCCATAGTAAACCGTTGGTGGTTATTGAAGTGTCTCCCCTACAGTCTAACCATATGTGTGTGTGTGTGACAGTAATACAATCTTTTTTTTTGTCATGGTTATTTTGGGGCAGTTTTAATTTTATTCTCGGTGGTTGCGATAGGGGAGATTATTGAAGTCTGTAATTTAAATTGTGATGCAAAGTTAGGGCACATGATGGTTACACTTGATCTCTGAACTTCAGGTAAGTTCATCTGTTGAGAAGCTTATGTGCTGATGCTCTTTTCGTTGCACCACATATTACAATAAAAAGCTTTTTCCTTCTCTTCCTGGTCCTTTTTTCTTTTCTTTTCCTGTTAACTGCTTTTTACAAGAAATAAATTCAGTGGCCTGTTTTGTGCTGTAAGTGTGCCTTGGTGTGCAAAACCTGAATCTGTGGCTCACTTTTCTAAATGATGAAGATGATCCTAGAGGATCTTTTTTCATATTTCTGTGGTAGAATTGGTTGGGGTAATTCAGAGGCTGTGTTTTATGAGATGCATACCCTGATATGAGATTGCAAATGAATGGTATTAATCATATAATCTTATAAAAAATGTTACAGCTCCCCCATCTGACTTTGTTTTTTTCCCCTTCCTTTTTGTAGTTTATTATGTAATTATCTGCATATTTAAGAATTTATTTTTCATGTATTCTTTTACTGAAATTTAATTAGATTTCATATATATATATACTAGATTCTTTGCGATTCACAAGTCGATTTTATGTATTAATTAAAATACGGTTTATTTTTAATTTAATACTAATGAATTTAAAATAATTGATTTATGAATCTTGAGGGCGTCTTAGAGAAAGTATTGGTAAAGGTTAACGAGTTAATTTCCCTGCAGATTTGTACATCATAAATATAGAGGATGACAAGTCACTTAGCTCCTTTGATATATAACTTGGGAGGCCGTTCATTGGCACTGCTAGTACGAAAATAGATGTTCGCAATGACACTCTCTCCATGGAGTTCGACATTGAAATTGTGAAATTTAACTTTGAAGCAATGAACCATCGTAGTAAAGTGTTAAATATTTGCAAAGTTGACATTATTAATTCTATACCTCACTCAAGAAATTTCTAATTTATTTGGCAGTGTCGAGTTGGAAACAGTATTTTGCAAAAGAATTGATAGAGATATTGTAATACCTTTTGCCCAAACTGATCATTAGTTTTGAGTTCTGGGATGTTATAGTTGTTGCCGAAATAATTATTGTCAAACATACTGTAATTAAATCATTTAAGCAAACATCAAGTTTTAAACACATTTATAAGATGTTGTACAATTAAATTCGAGCTTTAATTGAACTTACAAAAGCTCTAGCGCACAAAATAGAATTAAATTGTATAGTTTTGAAAATTTAGGGTTGATGTTGTGATGTTACTTTTTTTACATTGTGATGTTGCCAAATAATGTTATGTCATGATGTCAGATCACTCAACATTGTAATGTTATATACTGGTGGTTGATGTTGCAATGAGAAAAATGTGATCATCGAGATGAAAACTCTGTTTTTGGTTAAAAATAGGCCTTTGTTACTTATTTTAAGCCAATTGCACCATTAACCAATTGGTGCATAATTGCAGCTTTGTTCTTGGACAAAATCAACCAAAATACATTCCTTCATATAACTATTTTTAAAATCAATCAATTCAATATGCCTCAATTTGACACTTTTTCATACCAATTCAACCTATTCAAACTCAACCTATACTACCATGTCTTAAAGCCTTTCAACATCAACATTATACCATCTCTTTTCATGATCAATATGCCATTGAAATACCATTCAACATGTAACATTACCAAATCAAATATATATATAAAATTGACATTAGTTTGCACATAATCAAGCTTTACCAAAGTTTCAAACCAAAGTTCGATGCCGCTCACACGAGCTTTAAAGAATTTGCAACACATGTTGGATCTCAAGCCATCATATTAATTCTTGATCAAACACCCCTTTCCTTTTTAGGACTCTAATGATATGCCAATCGTATCCTAATCATTTACTAAGTTCACATGGGCGCTATTATTGTTTCCATATAAATTTAAACCTCGTAACATAAACATATTTTGTTGCCATTGTTACTTCGGTACATTGTAAGGGAAGACCGAGAGACATCTATTGTTCCTCCAACTATCTAAGTTCAAGTAATTGCGGTGATTCGTTGGTAAGCGTTAGTTTTGTTATGGGGTTTTACATCAAAGTTTTCGACATAGTTGGTTGATTGCTGTTTGAGCGAATTGTTTCGTTTAAGTTGTTTGATTGAACATTGGTTATCGTTTTTAGGCTTTGAGATCACTTCTGTTGCTTCTACGTCGAATCCATATTAGGTGTGTAACGAAAACCCAAAATTCTACGAACAAAGAAAGTAAAAAACCATGGCTATCGATGCCACATGGCTGTGTGTTAGGTCTTGTGGTAGGCCGTGTGAGTCATACGGCCGTGTGTTAGGTCGTGTAACTCATTGTTTTAGAATTAGGTTCACATGGGCCAGAGACACGAACGTATGTCTAGGTCGTGTAACTCACTGTTTTGGAATTAGAGTCACAAGGGCTAGAGACACGGGCATGTGTTCAGGTCGTGTAACTCACTATTTTGGAATTAGGTTCACACGAGCTAGAGAAATGGGCATGTGTCCAAGCCGTGTAAGAGAATTTTTGGGTTTTGAATCACACGAGTGTATTCTTGGCCGTATGCTAGATCGTGAAACTCACAGTTTTGGGTCACACGGACGTGTGCTAGGCTGTGTGATAGACCGTGTGGGCACAGACGTGAGCCACAAGAGAGTGTGCCAGGCCGTGTGGGCCACACGGGCCAGACATTCAGGCCGTGTGAATCCACACGGGCGTATGGGTAAAAAATCAAAATTTTTCCCTAAGGCCATAATCGTTGCTCGAATTGAACATAAGCCTTCTGAAGGATTCGTATGATCTGAATTAGGCTATATAACTTGACATTTAAGAGTTTGATATGAAATAATCTATTATTTGAACGCTTATCTAATGCGATATTTGTTAAATGGTTATGATCTGCATTAGCTGAATGTGATTCGTATCTGAGTGACTGTATATGCATATTTGATATCTGATAAGTTTGTATCTGTACTGGTTTGAGATTTGTGATAAAGGAAGAAGTGTGGGAAGATTAATTATTTATCAATTCTGGCGGCTAAGCCATATATAAATATGTTTCTGGTGATCTATTACTTTTTGTTTTGGCAACTACTCTGTAATTATCCTGAAATGTGACGTATAGTCACTATGCGATGTGTAGGAATAGATGGGTATTTGATACCCTGAAATGTGACGTATAGTCTTATGGCCCGTATAAATCTCACACTTCCCTCCATACAAGTAATGGCGCCAAATCTTAAGTGCAAATACGATAACAGCTAATTCCAAATCATGAGTAGGGTAGTTGCGCTTATGCGTCTTCAAATGCCTTGAAGCACAAGCCACAACTTTCCCTTCTTGCATCAACACACAACCAAGACTTGAATACGAAGCATCACTATAAACCACAAAATCTTTTCCAAGCTCTAGTTGAATCAACACTGGTGCCTTAGTCAAAACTGCCTTAAACTATTCAAAACTCTTCTATCTTTCATCAGTCCACTACAAAATCACATCTTTTTGAAGCAGTTTCGTTAAGGGTGCAACAATAAGAGAAAACCCTTCAACGAATCTACGATAATAGCTAGCTAAACCCAAGAAACTCCTAACTTTAGTAATGCTCCTAGGCGGCTTCTACTCTAGAATCGCCTCAATCTTCTTTGGATCCACACGAATCCCTTCTGCTAAAACAACATGACCTAAAAATACCACTTTCTTAAACCAAAATTCACACTCACTTAACTTCAAATATAATTGTTTATCTCGAAGAATCTGTAGGAAAACCCTTAAGTGTGCATTGTGATCCTCATTAGAACGAGAATACACCAAAATATCATCTATGAAGACCACCACAAACTGATCCAATTACGAATGAAACACACAATTCATCAAATTCATGAATGCAGCAGGGGTATTAGTTAAACCAAACGGCATCACCAAAATCTCATAATGCCCATACCGAGTCTTAAAAATAATTTTCAACACATCAGACTCTTTCACCTTCAACTGATAATACCCAGTTCTAAGGTCAATCTTCGAAAACACCGTTATAACTCGAAACTGATCAAACAAGTCATCAATTCAAGGCAAAAGATACTTATTCTTAATAGTCAACTTGTTCAACTGCCTATAATTAATACACATCCTCATCGTACTGTCCTTCTTCTTCAGAAACAAAATTAGTGCACCCCACGAAGATACACTTGGTCGAATAAATCCTCTATCAAGCAACTCTTGCAACTGAATCTTTAACTATTTGAGCCCTTTTGGTGCCATGCGATAAGGCATTATAGGCACTGATGCAATATCAGGATAAAGCTTAATACCAAACTTAACTTCATGATCTGGTGGCAAACCCGACAACTCTTCAGGAAACACGTTAGGAAAATCCTTAACAGTGCGAATATCTTGAACTTTCAACTCCTTGCTAATTTAATTTATCACATAAGCTAAATAAGCTTCACAACATTTTCCCCCCAACTTCTCAACCTTCATAGCCAAAACCATATTAGACAGAAAACCCGGTCTTTCACTAACAATAACAATTATCGACCCATCATCATTCCTCAAAGTAATTCGCTTTGTCTCAAAATCTACCTTAGCCTTATGTTCAGTTAACCAATCCATACCAAGAATAACATCGAAACCATAGAAAGACAATTCCATAAGATCAACAGAGAAAACGTGCCCTTGAATCATAAAGGGGCATTTACAATACACTTTGTTCACTACTATACTATCTAGAACGCCCCAAAAATATAAGTTTTTAATTTCTGCATGTTATGACACAAATTGATTGTTTTCTTTAGTGGCTAAGTGATTTAGGTGTGTATGAGAGTGTTTGAGGAGCCTGGGTTTAAGCCTTGGCTTTTGCAGAATTTTTAATTTTTCTCTTAAATGAACTTAGACGCTAGTATATAAGCTTTAAAAATAATAGTGTTTGTTTTATGACACAAAAGAGTTTGTGTTCTAGTGGCAAAGTGGTGTGTGGTGTAACTGTGAGGTTTGAGGTTTAAGTCTTGGGCTACGCATTGGAGTATTTATTTTGCTGCTTGAGCTGGGTAAGTGGTGGAGTTGGATTAAAATACCGCTTAAGGGAGTTTGAAATGGTCATGGAGGGAGTTGGAGAGGATTTGATGGAGGAAATTAAGAAGGGATAAGGGGAGAGATTTTAGGAGAAAATAAATGAGTTCGGCTGGGGGAGGGGTTTTGTGCTGAACTCATTAGTCAGTAAGGTAATTGGTTTGGGGGTATTTCTTTACTTTGTTTGCTTCGGTTTTGCTTAGCTTTTCCTTCCCCCTTTTTGTTTTCTTTGTGCCAATTTTCGCAAAGGATCTTGGGAATCTCTCGGGTTTGTTCATCTACCTTTTCCTACTTTTCTTTTATTTCTTTTTGATTGGGGTGGCTGAATAGTTTTTTCATCTCTCTATCAAATCCTTTTTCCTCTTTCTTCTTCTTTTTGTGCCGAATCTTCTCTTCTCATCTCTTCTTCTCCTTTTCATTTTTGTGTTACAAGTATTGTCTACTACCGGTAAGTGCTATGCTCTTCATTCTGTTATCTTCTTTTTCTTTTCCTAAAATCGAATAGCCTCCTCCGTAATACTTTTATTTCTGACTACTGATGTTTTCCTCTTGATATGCTGCTTGTTACAGTGTTAAGGTCTTCCTTGAGGTGTGGTGTAGTGTAAGCATTGTAAAGTCATCGAAATCTTTCTCTCATTCCTCGATCAAGGTAGGTAGGCTAGCCTTCTTTTATGTGAAAGCCGAATGTTCTATGGTTCTGCATATGATCATGTGTGGATTTCAACCACATGATTAATTAATACTGTTTAATGAGATTGTTGTGTTGCAGACATCTGACAACAAGTTTGAAGTTACTCCTTATCGGTTGTAAAAGTGGGCTAAGCCATTCTTGTTAGTGGAGGCAAGTATTAGTTTAGTTTTTATCTTAGATATAAAGAAAGAGATTAGTCCTATTGTTAGCGATTAATAGAAAACGTGTTTGAATACAGATTTTGAGTGTTCGTGGAATTAAGTGCACCTTCGCAAATAGGTGTGTAATCACTCTACTGCAACCGTAGATCGACGAAAAGTCGAAACATGACAATCGAGGCCACATGAGTGTGCAATCGCTCGTGTGGAAAACTGAGCCCACGAAACTAGACGTTGGACTGTAGAGGCCTCTATGGGCGTTTTCAGGGGCTTGGGCCAGAAAATTATTGAAATACTCTTGAAGGGTAAAATTATCGAAATACCCTCGAAGGGTAAAATTATCGAAATACCCTCGAATGGTAAAATTATTGAAATAACCTCGAAGGATAAAATTACCAAAATACCTTCGAAAGGTAAAATTATCGAAATACCCCTAAATAGTAAAATTTCCGAAATACCCTCGAAGGGTAAAATAACTGTTATACCCCTAAGAGTTGAAATGAGTGTATGACCAAATTACTCTATGATATATATATACATGATTGTTACTGAATATGACATACTGCATACACGTATGATTTATGACATGACATATTGCATGGGGTTGGTATTTTGATATAGGGGAAGTGTACTGTACTAGTGGCCTTGCTACAAATACTGTTACTGGTAGCTTTGCTGCGTTATTGATACTGGTAGCTCTGCTGCATTACTGTTACTGGCAGCTTTGCTGCGATATTGGAGTGTTGGCTGAGTGGGTCGATTTTATCCCCACATGGCGTGTTAGTGGTACGGAGTGGTGTGTTGGCTGGATTGGGATGGGTTGCATTATTGCAGTTGTAGTAATTACTGTTTTGGGCTAAGGCCCACACTGTTACTGAATTGGGCTAAGGCCCACACTCTGTTACTGTATTGGGCTATGGCCCACACACTGCTACTGTATAGGGCTCAGGCCCAGACTGATTCTGCATGTTGTATGCTGATTGTTTGGTAGAGGATTACACACAGAGTTTTCGTAAACTCACCCTCTCTTTTAACTGTGTAGGTAATCCTCAGCCTTAGGCGGTTCGGTGTTGCAAGGGAATTGGAGGAGGCCATACAATCACTGCTGTTTACTTTAGCTTTTATTTTTATTTTAATTAATGAGTTGGGTTTTGTTATTGTAATAAGGCCTTTAATTGGTTTTAAATATTAATTGGGTTTTTACTTTCATATTTTATGCTGCTAGTTATTTAAAAACGGATTTTTAAAATATTTTCTGTTTTCACACACACGAGGTTTAAAAATATGAATCTTCAGCGGATTTTTAAAATATTTTCTGCTAGTTATCGAAGCAACAACTTGAAAAAAATAAAATAAAATATGATAATGATAAACTGGGATCCCCAACATGAGTCTTCAGCAGAATACTAAGTGCTCACAAGGTATAAAAGGACAGGTGATTGTCGACGTAATAAATTTCAATTTATATCTTACCAAGCGTCACTCATCTATTTAATCTGAGACTTAAACATGCACATTAACCCTACCTTCCGATGATGGCAATATGACATTATTAAGAACAAGTGGACTAAATTCCTCAAATCCTCACTCAACTTTCGTTGTAATGCTTGTTGGCTTGAACTGTCATTGCACTTTCCAGTGTCAATGACTGCAATAACACTTCCGTGTTAAGAAACATTCAAGCCCCAAGACTAAACAATAAAAGCAAGATTGAATAAGATAACATTTAACCAAGAATTCATGTGTACTTCCATACAAACAGAAAACAAAGAGTAATCACCAGCATTTAGAAAGAAATAAGAAAGAATCGAGTGGAGAGTGCTATTCCTAGATAACTCAACTGAATCTCTTTATTTCCTCTTGTCTCGTACTTAGATCTCCTCGTTAGAAGCTAATCTACACCAGTTTTTACATTAGCTCACCGTGAGATGCTTAAGCTGCGATAGCCGCTTGCTTTGAGGTAGGATGAAGAAGATGATGGTCAAGAAAAAGCTCTCCTCCCCTATTTTTCTTCTCATGTCAACCTTTTATGTCCTCCTCCAACAGTACATGTGTCCTTTCCTCAAAAGTATTCTGTCCTTGTACGTACAGGTTGGTTATACCAGATTAGTCAGCTCACGCATTTTTAGGTCTTATTTGGGCAACTATCAGGTAAGGTGACAATTCTAGACGCAATCTAGAATTAAATCATACAGCGACATTAATGCAAAAAGGTAGCAAAATTAAGGATAAAATAGTCTAGGATTCATTGAGTTATAAAATTCAATTTACTAAACTGAAAATGCTAAAATATATGCTAAGGATAACTAAATGAGAACAGTTTAACCAATATGTAAGGAGGAAAACCTATGTTCTTTCTAGTGCTATCATTTCTTAACAACATAAACTCGAGTTGGACCTCCAGACTTAACTTGTGAAGCAATAGTATGAGAAATAATCTATTGCCCAACCGATCTCCCATTACTTCTACCGCGACCACGACCTCTAGAAGGCACAGAAGATGGTGCCAAAATTTGAGTTTGAGAAACTTCTTCTCTATTTGGGAAATCGGTCAGAAAATGTTCCTTCAAACCACATTTAGAACATCCACCTGTCAACTTACGACACTCTCCAGAATGCCTACGTTCACAGTGTACACAAAACAACCATCTAGAACAACCCGTCGAACCACTAGTACTAACCACAACACTACTTTGTTGCCTAGACTGACTCGGTTGAGACCTCCATCTTGCACCCCTACCAAAGGTATGACTATCACGCCCTTTTTTAGGCGGTCAACTGGATGAACCATCAGAAGCTCTCTTACTAGAATTAATAACCACATAATGAGGCGACTTAGCTAAGGTCTCCTCAACTACCTTAGCTCTCTCAACTAACTCATTAAACATCTCTACATTCTATGCTACCAAATAAACCTGAATCTCACGATTAAGCCCCAATCAGAACCTCTTACAATGGTCCTTCTCAGAAAGGATTATCTCATGAGCATACTGACTAAGTCGCACAAACTCAGCTTCATAGTCAGCCACTGACAAACCACCTTGAACCAAATCCAAAATTCCCGCTTACGTGCCTCTATATACTGCTTGCCTGTAAACTTCCTCTTAAAAACTCAAGAAAATATCCCCAGTTCAAACAATCAGTAGTAGTAACTCTCCTAACCATATTCCACCAACAATAAGCCTCACCGTTGAGTGAGGACAATGTACAACCTAACTTCTCCTTGTCAAAAAAGGACATCTGCTTGAGGATCTTTTCAACTCATTGCAACCAATGTTCAGCAACGGTAGGATCAGTACCTTTCACTTTAGAAAACTGTTTACCACCCAACGCCCGAAGATATTCAGGCGATAACCCTCGATTAACAGGTGTAAGATTGACAAGAGTAGGAGTGGGGTTAGCACTAGGAATATGCTGAAATGCTCCTATCATAGCTTCCATCAAAAGGCCTCACCTTTATCAGGTATGTTCACTAAACGCGGCGGCACATGATGTGTAGAGGATGTATCATCCTCTTGAGCACTAGCTCTCACATTAACAAGTCTAGGAGGCATATCTAATGATCTAGCGTACAAACAAACAAATAAACAATGTGAGTGGCGAGGAGATGATCCAAGTCTGGTTCCTGCAATTAAGACAATGTGTACCCGTTCCTACCCCACATGTAATTCAATCAAAGACATTTCAACCAATCTCATGCCATTCAATTAGGGTTAAATCAACTACTTCAAAAAAGCAGAGAAATTTAGACTCACGAGTTTTAAAACTCCCAACACACAACAATCACCTAGGTCTGAGAGTTAATGAACCTAGAGCTTTGATACCACCAAATGTAACACCCTATACCTGACCCGGTCACCGAGCCCAAATATTAGGAAGCCACACCACCACCTCATGTCATACACAATGAATAAAATCTCATTCTAGAAGAAATGTCTTTCATATTTTCAATCATATGAGTTTTAAGTTAATCGTACTCTTTAATTATAATCATTAACAATAGTTTAAATGCATAAGGTCCATTAGCAAAATCTTAAACCTAACTACGCAGGTATCGATATTATAAAATGGGTATCGATATTTCTTTCAAGTAGTATACCACTTGGAAAATCGGTACCAAATCAACATTTTGTTTCTCATCTAAAATCTCAAGTCTCGAAAATTATCGGTACCTTTTGAAAAGTATCGATTATTTTACCCCGAGTATCGATAATCATGATAAGGTATCGATACCAAATTACGTTACTGACTTCTTAAACTTTCAAAAACATGGAGGTATCGATATTAAAACTCGAATATCGATACCTCTACTCTAAACATAAAAAATACAGCAATTACAAGCATATAATTCATACCAACTAATGTCTAATCATCATGTATCATTCACTTCATCAAATGGTCACTAAAATGTTCAAAATAACAGTCCACAACATCATAATCATGACTGAGCAAGAAACAAATAATTAAAATTGAAAGTCAATATGTCCTAAGCAAAATAACCATGTAAACAACTTAAAAATCATAGCAAAAACCAACATATAGTCTACCACATTGCCTTTAGTTCCCAAAACATAAATTAGAAAATAAACACCTACGAATGACTACTAGATTTTTGGCTTGGATCATCCCTCGAAAACCACACCACTCACACCAGCACACGACTAATCTGCAATGGTTTAAGAAGGGAGTGGGTGAGCTTAACAAGCCCAGTGAATGCCTAGAACAACTACTATGCAAACAATTCATCAAGCATTAGTGGAACATATATGTAGCATAATTATAGTAGCCTAAACGTAGTTGACATATTTTACTTGACATGTATATTCGATAGTTTATTTACAAAGTCAATACACACAATCACATTAATAGATAATTTTACATTTGAGCTATGAAACGTAAAAGTGGGCACTATCATCACTCATCAGATACACAGATCTCTAACACACCACATAGACTCAAAGAGTCAAACATGTCTCAAAAGTAAAGCATAAAACTATCACTCTCTAACACACCGAACATGTTCCGTTGAATGGAACTTAGCTCACATTCCCTTATCTCTTCAAACATGTCCCTAGGCCTCAACATCCAAATCACATATAAAATATAGGTGAGTACTCACAATCTTATGGCATGCCAACTATATCAAATGGTCTCAAGGATCACAAGGCCAAAATATCTGTATTTAAACACACATATTACTTACAGATTTTCGATTAGTTTCACTCCATATTTGTATCATTTGCACAATATTCTCACTGTCACTTAGCATTAATGCCATGCTTACACATGTACTCTTTCACAAAAATAATCATGAACATATAACACTTATATAGCATGCCATTTCGATTCATAATTTCACAATAACGCAAGAACAAATCTCTCAAGATAAACATGGGTACAAGAAAGCTTACACTCGAAATTTAGAGTAGGGGCATAGGCTACCACTAAATTTCCAAATGACGTATTAAATGGTGTCCACAAGAAGTTAATCTAAACACTCACCATTATGCTTTCGTCGAAATGCTGAAAGCTCAAACTAGCCTTTCCTAGCTTGTATATGATCCTAGCGAATCTAGAACTTCAACTCAACAATTCACACAACAATATATTCAAAAATCAACTAAGAAATAACCACAAGCAATAAAAAACATAAGCCTAAGCTATGTTCCCATATAACCGAAACCTTTAACATGGAAATATTTACATTCAAATATCTCGGTCTATAGTCATTATTGTTGCCTAAAATCAATTCTGTTCATCTTTTAATTCACCTACGACTAATTCCCAACCTTTGAACTACACTAAAATACTTAGTTCATAGTATATACTTTTTCAACATGTTTATTGCTATTTTTTCAAAAATTAATTAAAACCCAAGAAATCCCTAATGATACTTCAAAAAAAGTTTGGAAACCTCTTAATCATGTCAAAACATATTGATTAACACATTGAAATCATATTTTACTCAAAAATCTAAATTTCACCATTAACAACTCTATTTTTAGCTTTTAATTAATACATGTAATTTAACGGTTAAAAATTTAGTTTCAAAGACCTAATAACATTAAAAACTAATAAGAAAGTGAATGGTTACCTTTGATAGAAGAGTAAATGAGTTTTTGATGCAAATCTGAAAAACCTATAAGTGAAGAAGATGAAGAGATTAATGGTATTTTAGAATGTTTTCTTGAAGATTTATGGAGGTTTAGTACTTCGGGAATGATGGAAATCAAAGTAATATAGTTTGAGAATAAAAAATCAATTGAAAGAGTAAGGGAGAGAAAGAGAAGACAAAGATTTGTGTTGGGGAAAAACCTATTGTGAAAATAAAACTGGGAATAGGGGTTTTTAAGTTGGTTTTTAAAATTTGGTCTATCTATAACATAAACGCTTTAAGTTTTGACCATGTTACAAATCAATCCTTTTTCTAAAATTAATGGTATTTAAAACTGATTTTCAAAAATTAATTTGATTTTCTAAAAACCACAGTCGGAAACACTACTGATAAACCATGTCGCAAGATTTCAAACACTCTAATGATAAAATTTCTAAAATACCCCTAAAAGCCTAGGCCCTATTTTGGTGTGTTACACCTAACATTAGCTATTTTCATCCCTTTGGATGCATGTGTTTTGTTTTAAATAGTGGCAAAGATAATCTTGGTAAATTTGATGCAAAGAGTGATGAAGGAATCATTCTTGTTTATTCTTTAAATTTTAAAGTGTTTAACAAAACAACTTTAGTAGTGGAAGAGTAATTATAAAGAGGATTCTTGTATTGATGATGATTATGCAGAATTTTTTAATAGTAATTATAAAGAGGATCAATCATCAAGTGAGAAGATTCAAGAACAAACACAAGATGCTCTAGAAGAGCTTGCAATAGAGGAAAGGAAGATCACTCATCCAAGAGAATTCAACTATGTGAAGGATGGAAAGATATTGGGAGATCCATCGAAAGGGGTAACTGCTAGATCTTCTCTTAGAAATACTTGTAAAACTTTTCCATTTATCTAATGCATTGAGCTTAAAAATATTGAAGAAGCATTAAATAATGAATATTTGATATTGGCTACGCAAGAAGAGTTAAATCAATTTGAGAGAAGTGAAGTACAAACCCTAATTGAAAGACCTTATGATAAATCTACTATAGGTACTAAATGGGTTTTTAGGAACAAGCTAGATGAGAGTGGTAAAGTATTCAACCATGCTCTCACACGATCTCTTAAAGAATATGGAAACAGTTTAAGTCGTAGAACGTCTTCAGGCACACCCTATTGCCTAAATGAGTCACAAACCTCTAGAAAAATTCGTAAATATAGTCTTGGATCTTTAGTGGGTAGTCCATCAAACTGTCCTACTGTTTGCAACATTTGAAGCATTATCAGTTTCAGTTCAAAATTTGAGCCTGTATTTACGGTCTGACTATCCCTAGATTTAGGTTATCCAAAATTTACACAACAAGCTCTTGGATTGGTCTATCTCGGTCATCTATCACCCCATGAACAAGAGGATTAGTGCCCTACCATTTAAATTATCATTGAGGCTAGGTATCACCCTACGAATAGGACGATTAGCATATTGACCATTCAGATTATCATTAAGAACAGGATCATTCTCGTTCCTAGCCATCTTTTGCAGTTCTTTCCGCTTGCTTCGTAAAGTTCTTTTGATCTTTGGGTAAAAAAGGATATTCTTTGTTGCAGGAATGCCTGTTCTCATGCACTGATGGCAAACCTGTAGGAATTAGATTAAACTAATTTAAATAAAACTAACAAAATTAAGTAAGATAACCAAACCAAATTACACCAAATTGTCGATCCCCGGTAACGGCGCCAAAAACTTGTTGCGTGTGAATATGATATGCAAATTGTGCAAGTACACACGTCGAATCAAGTAATGAAGTGATAAGTGAGATTGTCTCCACATGGATCAGATTAGGTATAGAAATGGTCAAGTTATGATAATTATTAATGTTACAGCAAAGCCGAGTTAAGTACGCAGCGATAAACTAAAATAATAAATATAAGTGTGAAATATATTAACTAATATTGGGAAATGCTAAGGCAAAGCAAGAGTAAAAATGCAATGACAATTACGAGAATAATCAGGTGAACAAAATGTGAGCGAATAAATAAATAACTAAAATTGTTATGTCAAAGATTCTGCGGTAATGGGTTGAAGGTCTACGATGTTGATTTGGAAGGTTGGGATTACTAAGAATTTGCCCTTACTTTTAGTAATGCCTCAGCAAAATCGTACTTAATTTACTGCTCAGATGAGACCTAAAGTGACTTGCTTATTTTGAAAGTGAGGTCTCAAGTAAATTGGTCTAAATCTATAGGCCTTATCATGGTACCCTGCACTGATTTGTCTTAATTCCATATGAACTTCACTTTATGTCTAGAGTCTACTACAAGTATCTATTGAGTACTTGCTCATATCATTCAATTACAGTCCAACTCATTCAACTTTTTCATAATTAGATTCAGTTTTATAGGCATACTGCACATTCATCTATGTCTAGAGAATATATGCATACATTTAGGAATTAAAAACAATTGAATGAAAGAGTAGATTAAATAAAATATATGATTCAACCATTGAAGAAAACAAAATTTTCATCATGTAACCCCAAACCTATAAGATTTAGCTCATGGATTAGTGATTAAAATTCAAGTTAAAAATAACATCCAAGATCGTTTGATCAATTCAATTCACGGGAGAACATATTAAGAAATAAATGAAGAACTTAGGAAGATGGTTATCACCAAACCAATCCACAATCCAACTACACAGTGTCCTGTGATGGCTAAGAGGGACTGCCTTCAGTCTCCCCTTTTCGTCTCTACTCAGTCGCTACCCTATATTGTTGCCTCCAGATCTTCACCCTTAGGGCTGCCTTCTTTGGCTTTTTATAGGTTTTTCCCTAGAATAACTACAACATTCCACGATATATTCTCCTATTTTTTAGGTGGATTTTTCTAGTACAAGTAAAGTTGGGCTAAAACTGGTTTGCGATAAGTGTTGATTTGGTCATCTTTCTAAATTGCCATGGCATACAAGATGGCAAACAATCCAACCTTTTGCCTCGGTAAACCTTCATTCCTTTATCTCTTTCTCCATATCCTGCACTTGCCAAACCACCAAACACAACCCTTCCACATGAAATTAAAAGCATCTAACATGTGGACACCGTCCAAGCTCCTAATGCAAATGATAAATACTAATGAAATGTCCTAAAATGCCACTAAAAGTACCCAAGTATAAGCAACTAGCTAGGTCTAAAGGCATGAAATATAAATCTTTTCGAGAGTTATCAACCGTGGCTTTATATGGCGTAGTATATTGTCCTGGGGAGCTCCAGTGCTATTTGTTAAGAAGAAAGATGGGTCGATGTGGCTCTACATTAATTATCGGTAGTTGAATAAGCTGACAATCAAGAATTGATATTCGTTGTCGTGTATCAATGATTTATTCGATTAGCTGAAAGGTGCCTCAGTTTTCTCTAAGATCAATTTTAGGTCGGGATATTATCAAGTTAAAGTGAAGGATAGTGACGTGCCAAAACAATATTTTGTATACGGTACGACCACTATGAATTTCTTGTGATGTCATTCGTGTTGATAAATGTTCCTGTAGTATTCGTGGATATCATGAATCACATTTTTTAGCTTTATTTGGATCATTTTGTGGTAATGTTCATCGAGGTATCCTGATATACTCGAAATCAGAGGAGGAGCATGATAAGCATTTGAGAATCGTATTGCAAGTTTACGTGAGAAAAAACTTTATAGAAGCTTGATAAATGCAAGTTCTAGTTGACTGAAGTGGTATGCCTAGGGCACGTTATCTTAGATGAAGGAATTCAGGTTGATCCTAAAAAGATTGAAGCTATCCTTCAATAGAAACCACCAAAAACTGTATCAGAAATCTGAAGCTTCCTTGGTCTGGTTACAAGTGATTTGTAAATGGGTTTTCTAAAATAGCCTTACCTATGACAAAAATTTTGCAAAAGAATTTGTTGTTTGTATGGGATAAGTAGGGTCAGGAAAGTTTCAAAAAGCTAAAGGCAATGTTGATAGAAGCGCTGATCTTGAACCTACCCAAATTAGAGAAAGATTTCATGGCTATCTCCTAATTCAGGATTATAAGGTAATAGCGTATGCATCCCGACGGTTGAAACTGCATGAAAATAATATCCCGATGCACGATTTAGAGTTGACCAGTGTGGTATTTGCTCTAAAGAGTTCAAGGCATTATTTGTATGGTGAGAAGTCCTATATATATACAGATAACAAGATTCTCAAATACCTCATCTCCCAAAAGGAGTTGAATATAAGACAATGTTTTTAGATCGAGCTACTGAAAGATTATGATTGTATAATCGATTACCATATTGGGAAATCAAATATTGTAACTGATGTTGCGAGTAAAAAAGTAACATTTGAATTGTGAGCAATGTTTTCTCAACTCAGTATTTGTGATTATGGCAGCCTGTTGGCTGATTTTAGGGTTAAACTCGTGTTATTTGATTAGATAAAGAAGGTGAAATTGTTGATGCTAAGTTATTTGAGAAAAAAAAACTTGTTTAGCAAGGCATTGTTGAAAATTCTAGCGCGGATGAGAATGATTGTGTCACATTCGAATATCTTTAAGGGCCCAAAATTAGAGAAAATTTGGGACCTAATTGAACGTATGGTAAGTTGGTGGACTCTACTAGGAATTTTGGGAAAAATTGTGAATTTTCAAGTAAAAGTTGAGTTACAATTTTGGTTTAGTTAGGATGGAACCAGTTGGTTCCATAGGGGGAGACATAAATATTTTTGGAATTTGGCTAAGAGGTTTTGGGAGACCGTGTATAGAATATATATAGGTGAAAGATGACATTCTTGCAAAGAAGCAAAAATCCTTTTTAATTTTGTTTGCAATTTATTTGCTTTGTCTTCTTTGGTTGCTTCTAAGAAGAAAAGAACTCAGGAGAGCTCTGCATGGAGAAAAATTTTTAAGAATTGGAGTTTGAAAGTAGAGATATTGTGAAACTGGTAAGCGTCCTATGTAATGCCCTCCACCCAACTCGATGAATCGAATCCGAGTATTGGGTGTTACGTCCTATAATATATGTAACTTAAACTTTTTTCCTATGTACAAGTTCTATCTATGAATATGACTAGTTCCCTTGTGGGCGTACATTGTATGAATTACATATACAGTTCTTACGAATAAAATTTCATCGATTTCTACTTTATCTCTTGGCCTACTGTATACATTTTTGAAAGCTACTTAATAAACTTATGCTTAGACTTTAAGCATGCCATTTAACTTCCTCTCTATGCATAACAACCTATCGCATCACTTCTTTTTTGAGAGACCCTAGCATCGTCCCTCCGACACATACTTCTTTGCAACTTGAAACCTGTAGTAACCTTCGTAAGTTCATAAGAACTTAATGAGTTGAACTTTAAATACCTGATTCATTATTTCAAGCGTGTTTGATGCTTCGTATGTCCTTAATGTGTTTTTTGACTTTCCATTATCCCTTCTGGCAATTACTTCACTAAGATTTTCTCTAATAGATTGTAATTACTATTTTCTACCTTAAACCTTTGTCTTCCTCATAGGATCTTTAAGGATTGATCTTCCTTTCACATTTATTAAGCTTTCACTCTATTATGCTCTAGACTCAAATGGTCATTTCTTTCTGTTGAGTGCACTATACTTATAGCTCTTCACTTTCTATGTCCCTTATTAAATCTTATTTTTACAGTCTTTAACCATTTCGTTTACCTTATTTTCAAACTTAAAATATTATTTCATACTTACTGACTTTCCCATTACTTTTGGGCGAGGTAGATTATGCCCATTATTTAACCCAGACTATGCCTATAACACATATATTAGATTTGCCACCTATTCTGGTGCTCTCTAGCTTTATTATTCTTTTCTTGATATTATGCGGGGTTCGTCATTTCATTTACGTACGGTGCCTTTCTTTCAGATTTCGTTGGGTACTTAGTTTATTCTACGCATCCATACATTATCTCTTACACTTACCATACCTTTAGAGCCCTATCTTTACTTTGCCATCAAAGAACCATACATGTCAGTCTATCCTAATTCCTTACACACCATTCATTCAAAATTTTTCGTAAAGGCATTCCTTCATTTGAATAGTTGTAAATGCTTCCTTTGTATTCATCGCAAGAGCTTTTCTTTCCAAAGTTTCCACCAAGGCAACTCGTCCTTAGGTTGCACCACGAAGGCGTTTCTTTTCAGATATAGCCACAAAGGCTTCCTTTACAGGGAATTTCACAGAGGCTTAAGTTTGACATAGATAAACACAAAGGTGTTTCCTTTCAAAGATTTTCCATAAAGGCATTCTTAAATAGAGGCTTACCTTTCTATAGTTTTGCCACAAAGGTATCCTTTACATCCAGTATTACCAAAAAGGTTGTCATGTATATCCTGTACTCAGTATAAAGGCTTTCGTATCTAGAGTATTGCCACAAAGGTTGTCATTTACATCTAGTACTCGCCAAAAGGTCTTTCTTGTCCAAAGTATTGCCACAAAGGCTTTCCTTTACATCTAGTACTCACTACAAAGGCTTTCCAGTCTAAAGTATTGCCACAAAGGCTTTCATTCTCCTGGTGATTTAGAAAATAGGGATTTGCCTAGACTTACAATAAGTGATCCCTCTCATCGTCCTAGAACACATAGAAAACCGCAATTAGGAAACCCCTCATCATCCTAGGACACACAGAGAACCAAAATTAGGAAATAACATTCCTTAAATTTTTCCCATATGATGCCATAACCCACCAGTTACGGTGTTACAGGATATGGTCTTATTCCCATATAATTCCATAACCCATTAGTTACTATCTTGCACGATATGGTCTCTAGCACCATGGCCATGGACTTGTCCTTTTAGAGATTCGTGTTTTTAGTCTAAACGAACACGTTTGATGACTCCAGAGATAGATACAAACTCATCATGCATTCAATCATCATACAATGACTTGCTCATGATAGACAAATTCATGTTTTCAGAATTATATGCACACTATAATCATTCAGACTCATGCCCTGTACTTAGACCATCAAACTTAATATATTCTACACATACATGATCATGAACCTTTCATTTCATATCTGAGTTATTGCATCATACTTTACTAGTTTCATTTTCACTAATTGGTCACTTAGCATAGAAGTTTCTATAACATACATATTTCATGCAAGAGTCAGCGTAGGGACTCACTTGATGACATCAAAAGGGAAGGTTAACCTTCAGATCCAATATTTAGCAGGGTGCTACAACCTCCTCTAACTTGAAGAATAGAAAAACTTTATTAGAACCCATCCGAGTAACCTCTATCATCATTTTTAACCTAGACATAACACTAAACCCTATTTTCCAAGCATACTTACAAATCTATGTTCCCTTGACCAACAATGTTATGTAATGTACCTTGATGGGATGGAAAATCACTAACAAAAATTAGGGTTTCAGACTCATCTTTGAGAGATGTTTCCATATATTTTTAGCCTTAGTTCTTAATAAGAAATATAACTCTCCCTTAACTTAACTCGTGTGTCCTTTTAACTTAACACAAGTCTTCATGGGAACTTAGCAAATGTCACATCAAGACTGAATGTCCTTATCAAAATCTATCACTTCTAAGAAGCTTATCCGATTACTCATTTATCCTTTAACCCTTCTAGTTCGCATTCGATTAGTTCCTAACCAGCACCTCATACATTGGTTAGCATGAGACTACATTGGTCATTGGATATACTATATCATTGGCATGGACTGATACCTTATAACCATTCCTTTCATGATTACCACTTCAATCTCACTTATCATCGTAATTTGACGGGGATCCTTGTCTGTTTATTTCCATTTAAGAGTCTGCCCATTCTATATGCCGAAAAAGGCTTTTTGGTGAACACTACTTTGCCAATAATACTTCTTTATACTATGCATCATATTCATAATCTTCTTATCAGTATTCCTTGATTCTTCATACTTAATTTTCTTTAGTGTTGGCCATAAGCTTTGTTCTTTCAGAATATCCTATACGATGTTCATATCAGAGTTCACCATGGTTCCTTTCCTTTCATTTAGAATCATTAAGCCCCACTTTTACAAACAACACGTATATAGTCAAGATTTCTTCGAGCGATATGTTACTTCCTAACTCCTCATGCTTGAGAATTTAAGAAAGAAAGAGGGCAAGGGCTCCAGATAAGTTTTTGCTAAGTGAATTTTGGGTTAAGGTTTGTGTGACTTCAATTTAACCGATTTATGTGATTGTCATGCATAGCTGCTAGGACGAAAGAGGCTCTAGCGTAGGGACAAGATAAACTAACAAGGAGAAATAATTTAATGTGAGTTTTTGTACTCCATTTTTGGGTTATTGATGATAGTATGTCATTTTCTTGAACTATATTCACTTCTGTTCTAAGTCATGATTAGATTCATGGCTGTGTATAATTATGGAAAATGAGTAATTGATGTATGAATAATATTGTGAGTGAGTACTCTTACAAGTCTAGTTGCTGAATGATATTAGTTTGACTAGACAAATAGATGAATGACGTACTGTTTATGATAATATTTAGCGAAATGAAATATATGAAAATACTTGTTAAGTGTGTGCGGATTATGGGAAATTTTACCTTAACAAGGTTGATGAAGTTAGTAATAAGTGGTGGAATGGAGGAATGGGCAGATTATTAAGGGAATTCAAGGGAGTTTAGTTGTGTTATGGAATGTTATCAATTGACTTGTTAGAGCAACACTATGATGACTATCTATTGACTTTATGAGTGACACTAGGACGACGGTAAGGTCTTTCGAGTTGACACCATAGAAACTATTCAAGTTGTAAGACCATAGCTCAACTATGACAACCAATGGAGATCATCAAGACATTAAGCATGGGGTCACATGTGTAAGACTTTAGCTTGGCTATGGAAACATGTGGCGTCCACTGGAACAGTAAACACGGGGTAGTCCACCAGGACATTAAACATAGGGTTACATGTGTAAGACCTTAGCTCAATTATGGCAACATGAGGTGTTTGCCAGAACATTAAACATAGGGTTACATGTTTAAGACCTTAGTTCGATTATGACCACATGAGGAGTCCACCAAGACATTAAACATGGGGTGACATGTGTAAACCAGAAGACTCGTCAAGGTACAAAGAAGAAGTAGCGTTGTGATTTGCGTGACAAGTCATAAGACAGAATAAACTTGGCGTATCTAGGGACACAGACTAACGAGACCAATAAGAGATTCACCAAAGGCGATGATGAATAGAGCTTAGGAAGTGTCTTACCCAGTTATGTGTAAAAGGAGGGAAAGATTCCTTAGACAAGATGGTAAACATGATGTCTACCAAGAAGAGTTCACTAGAGAAGTCATGGATCCCATATTGTTTAAACATATACAAATTTGGCTATAATAAGATACAATCTTAATTTGGAAATCGACAAAGAGGTAGCTGAAACAATGAGTAGACGACAAGGGTTTTCATGGGAGGGAATGTCAGCTCAAGGTTGAATGATCAATAAAGTCCACCAGAGAATAGTAAGAAGGGAAATTCCATTAGGGCTATAAAGTACTGGAAAGATCTTGTAGGTCTAATAGGGGTGGGAACTATCAAGAGATACCTGAGTAAAAGATAATTTGTTGGGAAGTACTTGTCTATTGAAGTACCTAAAAGAATGAAGTAAATGAATAAGTGCTATGGGGTTACATTGGGGACACAAGTTCACCAGGGAAAAGAGGATTAAGTTAAGGACCTGCAGTTAGGGCAATTAATTGAATAACCACAACTAGTTGTCACCGATCACTAATGGTGAATATGGGACAATATTAAAAGCACACCAGAAGGGTACAATGAAATTTGAAACAATGAATAGCTAAGGTAAGAACCTTATGAGAATATGTCTAGATAGATCGTGGTTATGACTGGACCAAAGATTATACCACCAACATCCAACTTAAAGAGATTGAGGCATTGGCTACGCTAACTAAGTTCACCGATTTCTCCATTGAAATCAAGGGAGTTGAACTCTGTGCATAGAATCTCTTTTCTTAGAATTTAAATAGTCTTTTATAAATTTGTATGAATAGACCTCACTAAGTTCCTTTGAACTTATGAATATTTACTGCTTGGATGCAGTGTAGATAAAGACTTGGAAATCAAGTGGAGGGACTAAGCTAGTCTTCACTAGAGTTAGGAGTTAGGCGTGAAAGCTGACTCATGTATTTATAGGGGCACCTTGAGAGGCCACACCTCAGGTTCTAAAATTTTGCGTTTGTAATTTGATCAATAATTTAAAACTTGTAAATAACTGCCATGTGTTTTTAAGGAACCAAAGCTATAAGAATTTACTTTTAGTATGAAAGGAGTCTTAGCAGTAGTTAGTTGTTGGAAAGTGGGGTGTCTAAGTGCATAGTCAAATTTGACAGAAATTTGGTTGAGATATTCAGATTGTTTGTGACAATCAATACCCTGACCTGTCGATCGATTCAGGTGTAGGGTGTTACAGATTGCCTTAGGTTTTATAATTGGATTTATATTCCTGAAGATTCCAATTTGAAAGAATTGATTCTACGCGAGGCTCATGATGGTTTATTTGCTATGAATCCTGGTGGTTAGAAAATGTACCTTGACCTGCAAGAATTGAACTGGTGGCCTGAAATGAAATGGGAGATCATTGAATATTCCACAAAATTTTTTACTTGTAACACTCCTCACCAGTCTCCGTCATCAGATTAGGGTTTACGAGATGCTACAATGAATAATAGAATAGAATCATACTATTTCATTTTAAAATTTCTTTAAACAATCATGAATCATGATTCATTCATTCAAAACATGTTATTCATACTAAATCAAGATTAAATTGAGTTTATGAAATCTCGAAAACCAATTCAAAACTAATTAGGGACTAATTGGAAACATTTAAAAAATGGTAAAAATGAAAATTATGAGTCACACGACCATTAGTTACCGACACGGGTGAAGCTCCAGGCCTTGCGAAGGGAACACTACGGTGTTCGATGATCAATGTTAGGTGGTGTAAAGGAGGTAAGGAGAGGAGGATTTTAGAAATGAGAATTATGGAAAGGTATTTACCCTGACGACTTATCGATTGGTCCTTCAGGGCGACATTGTGACAACGGTATATGGCGTAAGACCATAGATGAAAGATACTTTGGCAGTCTAGTATGAGGTATGTAACGTAAGACCAAATATTAAAGATGCCATGAGGTACTGGGACCTCATTTTCATAAATTGAATATATAAATATTATTATTAAATATTTATGGAGTTTTTATAAAGTAAGTTCAAAATTGGTCAAATTTTTTTTGTGATTTGATGGTTAATTAAGGATAAAGGACTAAATTGTAAAATTATAAAAGTTAATCAATATTGCTTTTTATTAGTTATAATTCTTAATTAATAAATTTTTGAGGGTTTAAGTGGCAAATTAACCACTTTTAATTTAGTGGGACAGCTAGTGCCTTCTTTCATTAATTTTATTAGTTAAAATTAAGTTAATATATATAATAAAACATTAGTTAAAATATAAAACAAACATATCATTTTCTTTATTTTTCTTCACCCACCTGTTCCACCATTTTTAAAAGAGCTTGGAGGTTCAGCCAAGTTGTTTTTCTTGCATGGAGGTATAATTGAGGTCCGTTTTTAGTAAAATTTATGGTTTTGAGATCATTGTAGCTCAATTTAGGTAACTCGGGTACCAAAACATAAAAATTTCAAATATTTTAGAAGTTTCCATTTATGAATCTTGATTTTTTTATATTAAATGGTAAAATTTGAAGCTTCGAAATGGACTAAAATGTAAATATTTCAATATTGACAAAAAAATTCTATAATTATTGAATATAAAGGGTTGTACAGGGATGGAATTGAAATCGAATTTAGAAACGAAGCTTGAATTTGAATGATATGGCTATTTCGATTTTAGGGGCTAAAGTGAATAAAATGTAAACTTTTAGGGCAATTTGAAAAATGAAATTTAATTATTGTACGATTACAATAGGCTATTTTGAGATGTTTGAAATTGATAAATTGAATTAAATTATATTATAGATTGAGATTTGAACCAATCGGTAGATAAGCATGAAAAAGGAAAAATTGTAGATTAATCCTCGAAGTCGTGTTTGTGGCTGTTTTGGTTAGTTAAGTTCATATGATACTTATTTCATTAATTCATAATATGTTTGTATTATATTGTTTTACTTATAGTTTGAATTCTTATGTAATTATTGTCTTTTGGTATCAAATGGACTGAATCGTAAAATATGAATTAAATGGAAAATATGGATAAATACATGATATCGAATGAAGGTGGCATTGTTATGTGATTGGATAGTATGTTTATGATGATGTTATAATGTTAAAATTGTAAATAGATTGCTATTTGAAAAGTGAATAGTATATGGCTACTGGGATCGTAATGAACTGTATATGGTAAAAATGCCCGAGTGAACATATTAAAAGATAGGATGCGATTGACATGCCAATAGGGTTATTTACGTGATGTACGAGATATTTGTGATGGTAAGGAGATATTACTAATTATAATGGAATCTGAAATTTGTTGCGAATTACCGAGTTATACTGGTATAGTTGAGGGATGTATTGATACTGATTATATGATACCTACGGGCTTTGCACTTCAGTGCCCTGGTGTGTTATAATTTGAGCTCTTACATGCATTGTAGTGTGGTGTAGTTACCTGTGCATCCGAATATATTTATTATAGTTCATTGGGCTATTGGAATAATGAAAAAGAGAAATGACGGTGAAATGATACAATTCACATGCTCAATTGGTTATATGATGAAGAAATGAAACTAATGGTAAAATATTGAATAATATATTACATTTTATAGTGCTATATTACTCTTTTATACATTGAACTCATCTTAAAATTGTAAAATGATATATCAGGCTAAATTGTATCAAGTTATGAGATTGATATGTTTCTAAATAAGGAAAGTTGAATGGCATGATTGTACTTGTCTATTAATTGGGCAATATGACCTTATTTTATAAATAGACTAACCTTGTGGTGAATTTGTGAAGTTGTACATGTATGCATAAGGATGCCAAACGAGTATTATGTTTTGTACAATTGTGTTTCAAATTACTTTAACCAGTTGAAATAGCAAGGTAGTTTAGTTCTTTTCATATGGACTTACTAAGCATTTGGAATGCTTACCTTGTTGTTTCCTTTCTCCTGTAGATCACTAACTTGCGGAACGGGTCAGCAGATCATCAAGAAGCTCACACTATCCCAGTATTGATTCTATAGTGTTTTGATCATATCAAGGCTTGGTTATATGTGGCATGTACTCAGGAGTTGTTTTGGTTTACTTATGTAGTGATGTGGCTTGAAATTTTGTTAGTGTGATTATGGTAAAGAATATAATTGTTGAAAACATATGCATTAGTAAATGGTTGAATTGTGTATTTGGTATTTGAAATGACATTTTGAGGATTCTATTATATAGGTTATATGATATCATATGAATTAGTTGGTTTGAAAGAGAGGTATATAATATTTGGAATGTACCTAGGAGAGTTATATGGTTGTATATGTTATGCTTTGAGTGAATTTAACATTTTAAAAGTTCTGTGATTATGTATATAACAATAAGTTTGGTCATGATCTTGGTATTTGGTAATCTTTGTTGATTGTTTAGGTATGCATGTTATAATGCTTATGTGGTGATAAGGTAATATGTTTGAAATATGCTTAGTAAATTAATAGTATGTATATGATAGGTTTGAATAAATTTGGTGAGGTATTGTGCATGCTTGAATGGTTGATATTGAATCATTATTATAAGGTGTTATAAATGGATAAATGTGGTATGCCATGTTAAATTTTTTTGAGGTGCCTTGAAAGGCATATTGGATTGTTTTGAATATAGTGTTATGTTTGAATTTGAGTTGTTGATTGAGGTGTCAATTGTGACATATTGTTAGGCACTTAGGATGATTGATATAAATAATATTTGTGGTATGCCCTTGTTTGATGTTTTTTAGGTCTATAATTATATCTATGGTTGCCATTTGAGTTTTAGGTTTTTTGGGCATGAAATGGACATTTTAAATATTGGTCTTTACCATTTCTGAACT
Source organism: Gossypium hirsutum (assembly GCF_007990345.1). Taxonomy (NCBI): domain Eukaryota; kingdom Viridiplantae; phylum Streptophyta; class Magnoliopsida; order Malvales; family Malvaceae; genus Gossypium; species Gossypium hirsutum. The sequence goes on along the minus strand of NC_053438.1, from coordinate 24,396,657 downwards.
TAAGTATCGATATTTTGGCATTTGGTATTGATACTTGATTATATGAACAATTTTAAAACAAACAGAAAGCCAGAATGGTATCGATATTTATACTAGTACCGATACTTTTTCATAAAAATTGATACCAGAAAATAAATATCGATGCCCTTATTTTTCATAACAAAGAGAATCGTAATTTTGTGTCGATACCTAGTAGTTAAATATCGATACCCACTTTAAAATTTTGAAATTTTACAATGCAATCTTATTTCATGCCTGAATTACACAATTAAGTCATTGTAAACTTTAAATTATTACATTGCATAGTATCTCAATGGCATTATATAAATTGCATATAAATGATTGCATTTGCTTGTAGCATCCTATTACTCGAGTTCGGCGACCGGGTCGGGTAAAGGGTGTTACACACTCTATAGCATCCACAAAGATAGTCGGTGGGGATAGTAAATACAGAAAAGAGATAATTCGATGAGACAACAAACACAAAAAAAAAGATAGTTCGCTGGGAAAGCAAAAATAGAAAAGAGATAGTTCGCTGTGATAGTAAACACAAAACATAGATAGTTCATTGTGACTGTAAACACAGATAGATTCAGCCGGGATAGTAAACATGGGGTAAGTCTTCTAGGACAATGGAAATGTGGTAAGATGGGTATAAGACCATATCATAGCTATAGAAACCCATAAAGTCCACCAGGAAACAAATGTGAAAAGTCTACCAGGACCTCAGATGAGGGGTATACTGCCAGTGCGAAAAGTATAAGAAACCACGCAGGGGGAAGAAGATTTAAAATAAAGTGTAAGTAGTAGCAAGCGAATCTTGAGGAATCCGCCAAAAATGATGAAAGGGGTAAGGATATATGTGAAAACTGAAAAGGCATGGGTGAAGACCCAACAAGAATTAGAGGAAGATAGGTTGTGCAAGAGCTGACCTAATTATGGAAATATAAAAGGGAAATTATGTGAGGGTCGCATGTGACACCCCTAAAGTGACCCTAGTCGGAAATTGGTTTCGGGACCACGAAACCGAGTCTTATAAATAATTAAAGGTTATATTCTGTGTTTATGATGTGAGTAAATGCTTGTGTGATAGTTTCATACTTCAATTTGGTCAGTGTATGTGAAAATTATTAGTAGGGACTTATGTGAGACAATTTAGAAATATGCTAGGCAAGTGCTAAAGTGGCCTATTAGTATATGTGGGAAAGTGCTTGTCCTTGCATGTCAAATTAGCCAAACTATAGGTAGTGGCCGGCCATGCTACAAATTGTATAATCAAGTGTGAATTTTATATTAACTTTAATTAACTAGGTGCCATATTAGTATGGAGGATGGAATAAAATAAAAGGTTAGAAATAAAGTAAAGAAAAGAAGGAAAGGGGTGAAAGAAACAAGTCTTTATTCTTGTTTCTTCTTGGCCGATTCTAAGAGGGAGAGAGGGAGCAACCATTCGGTGATTCTAAGTCATGAATAAGGTGAGAAAAACAAAGTTTTCATCCATTCTTCTTTCATTTTTGCCGAAATTTAAAGAACAAGTAAAACAAAAGGTTCTTGGATATTCGGCCTTGGTGTTTCTAATTGGAGGTATGTTTGTTTTTATTTCTTGATAATTTATGTGAATTTGAGTTAATTGTTAAGCTCCTTTCATAGCCCATGAATTAATATTTGTTATTGGTTTGAAATGATGCATTCGGTTATGGGTTGATTGGGTGTCTTTCAAAGTGTTAAATGTGTTGGAAATGGTTTGATAATGATGATAGTTATGAGGTATAATCGGTCATGTAACTAGCTCAATTTGAAAATTTTGTTTGTTGTGTAAGTGCATGAGATACTTGGGTAAATGAATCGGTTTGAGTAATGCTTTAGTTGGGAATGTGTTTTGCTAAAATGCAAAAATATATATATATATTCGAGTGGGTACTAATTATTATGAAATGGATGCAATGACAATGTGTGTGATTGTATCTTACATTGAAATGATTAGTTTGTGCCTTAATTGTGGTTCGACAAGAAAGTATATTAGGTCATTATGGGTTTATTTATATGATAATGCTATAATTGTAGTATTGAATAATTGTAGCCTAATAATGTGTTTGGTTGTGCATGAGTAGGGAATATATATGGTGTTTAAATAACTAGTTATTAAGGTCATTTGTAGCTTAACTATATGATATACATGTATTAAATTAAATTGCCTATTTGATAAGTGATTAAATAGTAAATGATATTGGTTAAGTAATTAAATAAATCTATTTGTTTTATATTAAGCTCAAGAGCAAAGAGGGTCGAAGTTGGATAGGGGAAAAGAGAAAGTAATTGAGTAGCCTTTCCGCAACCGTTCAAGTATATCCGAGGTAAGTTTTAAGTATTAAAGCCTATAATGTGATTGAGTATGATATGTCAAGCACATATTAAAAGAATCATAACTCTATTGTAAATTTTTATGCATATGGCCTAATGGCTATTATGAAGTATAGGTAAGTTATTGATATGGTATGTTGCCAAATGGATATGATATTATGAAGTGCTAAAAGGATATGTCAGAAGAGTAAAATTGTGATAAACCTGCTCAGGACAGCAGCAGTAACGTGACTTTAGAAAATCACCATAAATTTATGGATTTGAATTAGAGGCTGAATGAGACATGAAATTAAAGCTTAATGAGTCTAGTTTCTTATAAAAGAAACCGTGTAAGCAAAGGAATTCCCGATAATGAGATACTTAAAGTTGTGTGAGACAGCGCAGAATGACACTGTAATCCTCTGTTCTGTTTTTAGAAAATCATTATAAATTGTACAAAAATGGTTATAAGATAAAATTTATATGATTAGACTCCTTAATGAGTCTAGTTTCAAATGAAATCAAATACAACACATTTTGAATTCAGTAAAATGAGAAATTTGATTCGTAGTGAAGAGTGGTCAGATTAGTCAAACAGTGAAACAGGGGAAACTTTAAGAAAAATCTGGTATTGATTGGCCAAACCTAAAATTCTGGAAATTTTATGGATGGAAGATATACGAGTCTATATTCAGGAAAAATTAACGGAAAGTGATTTGGAATTTTTTAGCTCCCGTTATAAATAATTTAGTGACTATTGCTCAGGAAAAATAGCTTGTGCTGAATTTGAGATTATGTTGTGAACCTTGATAAACTTGTTTTAGTTGCTCATAAGCTATTGATTAAACCCATACTTGAATTCTAAATCGTGATATTGTAAGTTTATGAGTATTCGAATATGAAATGATAGTAAGGCCTAATGGCCGATGTGATGAATGTGAAAGTGTATATATGTGATAAGGCCTAATGGCCGATGTGATGAATGTGAAAGTGTATATACATGTGATAAGGCCTAATGGCCGATGTGATGAATGTGAAAGTGTATATGTGTGATAAGGCCTAATAGCCGATGTGATGAATGTGAAAGTGTATATATGTGATAAGGCCTAATAGCCGATCTGATGAATGTGAAAGTGTATATATATGTGATAAGGCCCAATGGCCGATGTGATGAATGTGAAAGTGTATATGTGTGATAAGGCCTAATAGCCGATGTGATGAATGTGAAAGTGTATATGTGTGATAAGGCCTAATAGCCGATGTGATGAATGTGAAAGTGTATATATGTAATAAGGCCTAATGGCCGATGTGATGAATGTGAAAGTGTATATATGTGATAAGGCCTAATGGCCGATGTGATGAATGTGAAAGTGTATATATGTGACGGGGCCGAGTGGCCAACGTGATGGATGTGAAAGTGCATAAATGTGATAAGTCCCGAAGGGCATTTGTGTCAGTACTATATCCGGGTTAAAACCCCGAAGGCTTTATGCGAGAATATTATCACTGATTAATGTCCGTAAGCTTCGTGCTCGTACTATATCCGAGCTCTAAAGACCCGATGACTACGTGTGGGAATTCTGTCCGGGTAAGACCCGATAACTTCGTGTGGAGATTATGTCCGGGTAAGACTTCGTAATAAGAATTGCTTATAAATATATTCAATGCGAAAGGTTAAACAGGTATGTACTCCAAGTTTATATGTGAGCTTGATTTGCACTAAATCATAAGGTAGTTATGTGATGCATACGAGAGCAATCTATGAGACTATTCCTATGATTATGTGACATCGGATCAGTGTGAGAGGTGATGTGAAATCATATGATATATCTATGTCACATGAGCTCACTTTTATGTGAAAGTTTATCTGCCTATTGTATATGATGAGATGTGCATATTCGGTAAAGGGATGGTATGCCCGAAGGAAGAGTGAAATAAAAATACGAACAACTATGTTATAATTTGATTGTTATCTGTTGACACTGCTTAAAACTTACTAAGCATTGTAATGCTTACTCCGTTTACTCTGTTTCCTCTATTTTATAGATCTCATTGCGAAGCTACAGGCTCGGGGATCGTCAGCAACTAGTCACACTATCACTATCCACTGTTTGGTACTGCTATGTTTTGGATTATCTTATGGCATGTATAAAATAGACTAGTGGCGGAAGAATAGTTTGGTTAATGTATATAGCCATGCAAAAATGGCTTATATATGTTTGAGCATAATGTTATAATCATTTGGTATGGAATGGTTAATCACTATCATAATTTGTGCTATTTATGCTAAAAGGGCTAGTTGAATCATGGAAACTATGAAATAGGTAAAGTCTACCTTAAAGGCAGATGCTGGCAGCAGCAGTGATGTAGATTTGGAAAATCACTAAAAATAGTAGGATTGGAATTAAATAATGAATAAATTATGTAAACAAACCTTGATGAATCTATTTTCATAGGAAAGTAAAAAAACGATCATATGGACAGTATGTTAAGAGATATTCAGGTTCTCGTGAGACAGAGCCAGAACGGTTTCTGGATTCCCTGTTCCGACTTTGGAAATTTATTATAAATTAACCAGAGATAATTAGGAGTTATGCCATACATGTATAGATTCCTCTCTGAGTCTAGTATCTATAGAAACAAACGGCATCAGTATTGAAGCTCTGTGCAGGGAGATATCCAAGTCGTAATGCGCAAAGGTCAGTGTAGTCGATCCCTGTAACATGGGGGACTTTGACTAATAAACTGTACTAATTGGACCGACCAAAAATTCTAGAAAAAAATATGTAGATGGGAATATGAGTCTAGTTTCAGGGAAAAATTACGAAACTGATTTTCGAGTTGTGAAACTCAAGATATGATTTTTAAGGTGACAGTGTCGCAGTTAGCCAACTGCCTGGAAAATTTTAAAATGGACTGCGATAGTAAGCGAATTTGGTCTGTGAACCCCTCGTGTCCGACTCCGGCAACGGTCTCGGGTACGGGGTGTTACATCGCAAGAAAGGATTCATCATGAAAAGCCACTAGGGGGAGCTCAAAGAAGTTGTATGTGAGAGGCAAAGCTCTTGGAAGGGATGAAAATTTCACTCCTAAGATAATGATTCTATCTAGAGGACAAAATATCTGTCAAGACCATTCCTCTTTAAGGAAAGTCTAATGCAGATACATCGTCGCAATGATAGCCCCGTAGTGAGGAAATGAGCAAGTGGGATGGAAAGCTCATATAGTTACATGTGTTGGTTCGATGAGTAAGACTGACCTTCATTTATGGTATGGGTGAGTCCCAAAGAGGGGTCTTGGTTATGGGTAGATTATTGGTAGTAATCTCACCACTATTTCTAGTAGGGTGGAATGAGTATGGGTTCGCCCAAGTGACGAGGTCCACTGTATGTTAGCCCAATATGGAAATGTCAACGAGTCCTTTGGGACTATGGCATGGAAAATGGAAAGTCTGACCATAGGAAGGTCTTATAGTAAGTCGAGGAGCTCAAAGGATCGGGTGGAGTCCGCTACCTTGATAAAGAACAACTGCCTTGAACGAGTAGGGAGTTAATTTATGTTTAGTATATTTTACATTCGTTACCCTCATGCGACATGGTTAAATTATGGTGTAGTGAAAGAACTCACTAAGTTCATTTGAATTTACAAGATTTTATCTAATGTTCATAAGATTTGCAGGGTTGATAGAGGACTCAAATGAAGGACCCAGCCAAATAGTGATGAGATTGGGGATCGTAGGTAGTTAGAGTCAAACATATAGGAAGGGGTAGCATTGGAGGCTTTGCCTTAGAATCAATCATGGTGTAACCAGATGACATCCTTAAAGTCTAGATTTTGAAATAGTTAACCCTAAGGTAAAAACTTTAAGGGTCTCATTGTAAATAAACAGTCTGATTAGAGACAAAAATTTGAGGGACAAAACATTTAGTGGCTTAAGGCATTTGTTGTAAGAATTATTATTGGTTTTATTTTAGTCTATTTTATATCAGTTAAGTTGGCAAAAAAAATTAAGAATAGGTGAGCTTGATCCATTTGTTACGCTTCATACGCAGATCGGGCGTATGGGTCGGGTTAAGGGTGTTACAGTATCGATAGCCAATTTAGTTATGATACTTGTGTATTTTAACTTGATTTTAGAAAAATCGAAGCTAAAGATGGTATTGATACCTATGATCATACTATAAAAATTTTGTAGTCTGGTCCTTATTCATGCTTAGGTCTATTTAAAAAGCTTTTGTAAGCTCGATTTTGTTTTGATTTTGCTTGTATACTATGTTTTGCATGCATCTATGATAAAAATTAATGGTTGAAAGAATTATTGTTGAATTTTAAAAGTGAATTGCTTCGATAAGTATGGTAGCATCCCACAGCTAAGGTCCAACGATCAGGCTGATCAGGGGGTGTTACATATACACAATCTATCTATGAGGCCATTGCGTATTATTGAACCTTATCAGAAGTTGCGGGATTCTTGCACGTGTCCCGTATGCTCAGGGGTGTAAATTGGACCCCACACTTATTAGCGCGTTGGTGAAAAGATGGAGACCCAAGACACACACATTTCATCTTCCAGGCAGTGAGTGTACAATCACACTCGAGGATGTTCAACTAAAGCTCGATTTATAGGTGGATGGGCTATTCGTTACGGGATTAGTGGTAGTTGGAGATTAGACCGACATTTGCAAGGAACTGTTAAGTAAGGCGCTAGAAAAGTTTTTTTGGTGGCTAGATAGAGTTGAAATGGTTGGAAGACAATTTCAAAGATCTCAACGGGAGTTTGAGTCCTCTTAAAAGAGAACAATACGCTCGAATGTACATCCTGAGGTTAATTGGAGGTGTTTTAATGGCCGATAAATCTCAAACTTTTGTTTATTCAAGGTTACTTCTACAACTTGTCGACTTGCAAAAAGAGGGTGGGCTTAGTTGGGGGTCAGCCATGTTGACGATGTTGTACTGAGAGATGTGTCGGGAAATGCAACAACAAAAAATTAAAATTGGTGATTGCGTACTCATTTTGCGGTCATGGGCATATGGTTTTGGCTGCCATTTTAACGTCTTCGAGCCAACTACCCTTGTGCTTTCCCTCTCGTAACAAGGTAAAATAAATTTTATAATTTAGTTATCATAATATTATTTAATTAGGCAGATTTTTGAAAAAAACTATTATTTGAATAAGTGAAACCATGGCTCGAGTTATGCGGGACTACCGGAGGAGCTCGAAGATATTCGATTACTGTTAGATCAACAATCGGAAGCCGAGGTTAGTTTTACAAAAAAATTTATTATGTAATATTTAAGTAAGGTAGACCTGTCCATGGGCCGGGGGCCCGGCCCGACGGCCCACCCGAAATATGGGAGGGTTTGGGTAAAAATATAGGCCCGAAATATGGGCTTGGGTAAAAATTTAGGCCCGTTTAAAAAATAGGCCGGGCCTTGGGCAAGATTTTTTTGGCCTGGGCCCGGCCTGACCCGAAAAATATTAAATATATATTTAATTTTTAAAATATAATAGTTTTTTATTTTAAGTTTATTTACTTTCATTTCCTTGACTAGTGTTACAAAATAATAATAATAAAACATCAAGTTTGTTTTACTAATCAAATGTTAGATTTTGTTACAACAATTAATACAATTAATAATTTGATAAATTTACTAATCAAATGTTAGATTTTATTACAACAATTAATACAATTAATACAATTAATAATTTGATAAATTTACTAATCAAATGTTAGATTTTATTACAACAATTAATACAATTAACAATTAATAATTTGATAATTTTACTAACAATTAATTTTAATAACAATTAGTTTTAATTTTATTAAAAAATAATTTTAATTTTAATTAAAAATGGGCCGGGCCGGGCCGGGCTCGAGCCCCATATTTTTTCTCTGGGCCGGGCCTGGGCAAAATCTTAGGCCCATATTTCGGGCCGGGCCGAGCCCGGGCCTAGTAAACGAGCTGAAATTTTTTTGTGGGCTTGGCCCGGCCCGGCCCATGGACAGGTCTAATGTAAGGATTTCAAAATTAATATTAATTAAATAATAAACTTTATTAATTTGTACTGTAGTTTGAATGGATATCATACTCTGATCCGAGGATTCGAGAATGCATCCTGTTCAAGTTCTTGGTTAATCCCAATATCTGGCACATGAAAGTGCCATTGATAGTTTTCGCCACAATGGAGATGCACAAATCTGATCGACTGATGCGACAGTTTGGGTTTAGGCAAACTTTTTTGTCATCACCCCAAGACATCGGAGCACTACACAAGGTGGACTTGCGGGGGAGAACCGATGAAGATTAGCCTAAATTCCACGAGCGATATATCAACATTTGGGTGAATAGGTACGATTTCTTACCTATTCGTGAACTAATTGTCACTTGGGAATTGGTGACCGATCTAGAGTACATGCCATGGTTTATATACCACGACAAGCCATATCTACTGTAGGAGGAGGAGAGGGGTAGGGAACATCGTCCAAGGAAACCACGATGATCGCACCAAAATCCAAGGTTTGGAGAGGTGTCGAGATGGGTTCATCATCATCTCCAACACAAAAAGAGGCACCGATGGCTACACCACCTCTCGATCAGTATGACTCGACTTATTTTGGAGCTTTCACTAACCCTATAATTTTTACACAAGCAACACACTATGCACTTCTGTACCCTGCTTCCACACCTTCTATAGGTATGTTTTTTACACCATCTCTGACCCTAGCATATTACATGCCAATGTCGACGACAACACCAATGTATCTGCCATTGACATATCCGCTACCGACGTATCTGCCACCTTCGACAATTCTACCATATTATCCGCCGCCGGTCTACGCGTCACCATACACTTATATGTCGATAGTGTTGCAAACACCTTCGGAATCATTTTTCTACCAAGGTGGCTCATCTTTGCAACCTTCTGTTCGTACAATGAAGGACACATGATGACAACCTAGGATGACACCATACTTAACCACAAAGAAAGGAGATGAAGATGAACACAACGGTCAAGGTGAAGATGAAGACAATAAAGAGGAGGAGCCGGAACCCCAACTTGTATGGAGAAGAAATCCATCTCGCAATCGACACCCACTGAGTTATGACACACATTCGGCCCGACGACACACATGTATAATTTGATACTTGGGACTGATATTACGAATGTAATGGTTTTAAATAAATAATATTTTTGAAACAAAATTGATAAATTTTAAGTGGCAAATTGCCTGAAATAGTTATAAGAGATAAACTTTAAAAGGTATCATTCAAGCACTTTGAAAATATTATGTACTGGACCTAAGTATCGATACCCCCGGTATGGTATGGATACCATTTTAAGCTTCGAAGTTAAGAAAATTTAAAAATAAACAAAATATATTGAATTTTTTTATATTGTATCATTCTGTTTTGCATATGAATAATATACTGATATTTAAAATTTACCAAAAAATCTAAATTAATGAAAAAATTAACAAATCATTATACGAAAAAATGGATAAATTTGTTAACGAGGTCTTGTCCTTAATGTATCCTCCAAGTGTGGACATTTTGGCCTAGTATGCTCTGGGTTCCTACAATAGTTTCATAACCTAGTTTGGTCTGTCCTCTCTCGAATATCCATATTGTCGCGTATCTGAGTAGAAGTTGACCAACCTTTTGGGTTATGACGCAATGAAATATTCAGCACCAACTAGAATGTAGCGCTCGATATAGGCAACCACATACGTTCATCTGGGACTAGTGGAAATTTAAATTTCTACACGGTATACATGTGTTCTAGTTTGTACACTTCGTCCACAAAGCTTATGCAGTCCAGACATGTCTACGTACATGTAACAATTGTGTAACATCCCGCCCAATGTAGTCCTAGTGTTTGAATACTGGTTGTCGAAGTATGGTGTTTAGAGTAAGTTCTGAGTGGGTAAGATATTAATTGTGACTAAGTATGTAAGTCTATGAGTGTGCCTTTGGGCAAAGCCTGTAATAGGTAAGCTTGATGGTTTAACAGACTCTTTTGAAGAGTATACGCCACCTCAGCTGTTAAACGAATATGTTAAGTCCTCAGTTTGATAGAACCATTTATTATATTATTATTTTATTGTTTTAGTTGAAAATTTTAGTTAGAAAAATGGGAATTGGTTAGAATAGTAGGTTACCATAGCCTTTAAGACTTGCATTTATGATGAGAGAGAAATTTCTTAATTACAGGAATTGGGGAGGTTAGTAGGATAATCAGATTTATCCACTAAACCTAGCTTCCGTGTCTATCTGTATAAAGTTGGTACTAGCTTCTTGAGCAAGTTTTTACATTTTCCCTTGCATTCACATTTTCTTCTTAAACTTTCTTTGCATTTTTCTTTTGGAAAGCCTAAGACCAGAGACTTGCTTGAAAATTTGGGTTCGCTATACTCAATCAACTATTTCGTTGTTTTAGCACCTGGTAAATATTGATGAACTTTAGGTTATTTTCATGGTTATTTACGTGACTTTAAGGCTGGATGCTTAAGCATTAGTTTTGAGTGTAAGGAAGGAAACTTCCTGAATCTGGGTTTTTTGATGATTTTACTTGAGAGTTTGTTTAGTTTTCTGATATATAGTCTGATAAGCTTAACTATTTATATTATAGCTCAAGACACTCCTAAAGGTTCTCATGATAAGGGCAAGAGTCCTGTTGTTTGAACTTGCTGCATTTTCTGGTGAGTTCCTTCTTACTCCATGTACGTGTGATGCCTTTGTTTATGTTTGGCTTAAGGTAAGTATACATATTCTGTGAAGATGAAATGTTTGTACAAGAGAGATTAATGCTTGTTGTTATCAGTCTGGTTTGGCCTGCCTGTGTTAAGATGTAAGAACCTTCATTTGTGTTTAAGCCACTACCCCTTACTTTTTAAATAAATTGCATGATATGATACATGGAAATGAATTCATGGCATTGCCTTCAATGAAATGAGCATTGAACTGGTAGATCACGATACATGAAAATGGTCATGTAGCCTCTTGTAAGGCAATTGTTATTGCAAACCAGATTGGCAAATCATGACAAAGGAAAATGAATGAAGAATGATATGGCTCTATATATGGACAAGGGTTTGTGGCTAACACAAAAAAAGGTAGTCTGTATAGTTCCATGGGCATAGTGTACACGCCAAAGGAATAGTGTTTGGCGTATAGCCTATTTATGTTTGGTACTCGCCAACTGGAGAACTATGTGACTTTGCTGAGTTGGAAAGGCTTACTTGAATTATATGTAGCTATTGCAATGTTTTCTTTCGGAACTTACTAAGTTCTTCAAACTTAGTTACCTTTCCTTCTCAGGCTAATTGACGAAGTAATGGAATCTCTGAAGACTACACCAGAAGACAATTGTTTCCATGAGACTTCTTATATTTTGTATTATGCATGACATGAGGGTGGTGTCATATGTCCACAGTTGAATAACATATTTTGCATTTAAACTTGTGCTTATGAAACTATAATTTCAATAAATAAAGTTTCAGTAAAGTATTTATGGTTTTCAAAGTGTATCATATTATTTATCTTCGATTGACAAATAGTTTATATTTCATACTAACTTAAACTGTAGTATAAATTGGTATATGCTAGATATGGTTTTCAAGAAAATAATTTTAAGGCTATAACACGCCACTCTTGGATCCTCCTTAGGATTGAGTTTGGAGTGTTACAAATTGTGTGTGCACATGGATAACAAAATGCTCAAATCTCCCATAGTTGCAGGTCTATAGTCTCAGGTTTACACGATAAGCTCCCCCAAAAATACCTTGGTTGGGTCTATCAAACTCCATAACCCGAAATGATAGGTTTGGACGCGAATGACACATTGCAAACATACAATTCACTCATTCTTCATTGTCTCTAATTTATTTCATCATATCCTCGCACCAAATGCGATCGCCCTTTATCTGCCCGTCATATTTTTCCACTTGCTTTGGAAATATTGCTGCGAAGCAGAAGTATGTTTCTTTGACCACCGATGTTATCGGCAAATGACGTTTCCCGTTAAATATGGAATTAATACATTTCGTTAGGTTCATTGTCATGTACCTGTATCGTAGACCTCCATCGTACGATTGAGTCCACTGCTCGAAGGGTATGTTAGTAAGGTAAGCCGCGCCAACCTCGTTAACGAACCGCAAGTTCGCCAACATTTGATGAAAATGAAGTTGGACGAATTCGTACCCTGTTGCAGAAAATAAAAATTTACTTCATGAATGCAAACACTATATATGTGTAAGCATGATAGTTGGAAATACTTACCCCATGTTAATTACTTATGCCCGCTGAGTGTCCAAATGGTGTTGTCCGCTGGGCGCGCTTTCAGTGCATCTTTCTGCCGCATCACTAAAAGCACACCCTAGGTAGAACGTTTTCACTCTATCATTTTCAACTCACTTGAAAAGTTTTACTTAACCCAGGGAATCCCGATCCTTTTTTTAGATATCCCAAGATATTTGTAGACATTTATAATCGCGTTTTAAAATTTTCTCCTTCACTCGTTGCCATCCGCTTCCTTATATAAGGGGGTTTGCTCCCCCTAATGCATTAACTCTCTCGGCCACCTCCCCTCACCCCTAAAAACTTCTCTACACCATTATTTATATTTTTCTTTCAATTTTTTTTAACTTTTTTACTGACAAATTTATTTCTATTTTGGGGAGCCGGTGTGCTAGTTTTAAGGTATGCTTGAGTTCACGATGCTTATAAAATCACAGGTTGTAATTTAAATACGGGTCCTAGTTGACGGGCGTTAAGATGTGGTCATGGCTTGGAGTATGACTCGGGATCCCACTTTATGGTGGTTATACGGTCACAGGTTCAAGTCCTGGCTCACCAGAAGAAAATGCTTTGTAATACGTAAGTTTGACATGATAATCGTAAGGAAAAGCTTAGGGGCTTTCGGTATAACCCATTTATTCTTTTTCTCTATCACCACTAAAGGTAGTATCGCCAACCTCCCTCTTGTCTAAAACTAGTGACGAAGTTGGGGGAAAGTGCATTGTCAAGGGGCGAATGACTATCGCGTTGGACAAAAATTGGATGCCGTTTCAGCTCGACAGTAGTTGTTGTGATTAAATCATTGACTAATAACTACAACCGTTGTTGCCTTGACTTGACCTCCAACTATCACTGTCGCCCCGACTCAACCTCCATCTTCTCTCCGTAGCCACCCTCACTCCCACTTGACAGTGCTATTCTATCCAACTCTGTCACTGTTTCGGATAATAGGAAGGTTACTGAAGGAAGAGAAAAAATTGTATGAAATAGGGATACTACCCTTTTCCAATAGTTTAAAGCCACGTCAATAATTTCATTTCCAATTTCAAGATTTTCATTTGGATTTAATTTTTTTCAAGATAAAAATGTTGAAATTAAGAATGAAAATACTGATGTAACATTAAACTATTAGAAAAGAGATATAAATGATCTGATGTCACTATCTCATTTCTACTCAAAATTACACATTCCAAATACTAGGATTAAAAGAAAATCAATTTTCAACCCAAATCACTTCTATCCCTTTAGTTCTCTTCTTTTCTTTGCAAATAAAATCCAGACACTATAGCTAAATAGCTAACCGAGTCCTCTATTTTCCTATTTAACTAAATTCAATAATTCAATAACTGAATAATGAAATTGAACATAAATTGTCCAAAAAAAGTTCAAAACAAAACAAATTTAAATAATAAACTAAAATGAACCAATAATCAATCAAAAAGAAAAAGAAAAATAAACCTACTAAAGCTAAATTGACGAGTCTTTCACAGTTCTTCATTGTCGTCCTTTATTGCTAATAATCGTTTTATCTAAAACAAAAATAGATCAAAATAATTAGTAGATAAGAAAACAAAACCGAGATTTAAATAATTTTTCAAATAAAATTAAGAATTAGAACCCTTGATTCTTTCAATTATATAAAATTAAAAATTAGAAATTACTACTTTACACTTTATTACGTGTATTCTTTTTTTAAAATAGGGTTTTTCTAATTTAGCAATTTTTTAAAATTTTATTCCAGAATTACTTTTACTAAATTTTAAAAAAAATACAAATCTTTACTTAATAATTATTCTGTTATTATCTTTTCTAACTTTACATTAAAAAAATATTTATACATTAAATATTAACATTCAACTTATATAGTTCCTATGATTATCAATAAATTTTAAAATAGGGTTTTATAATTGTTTTTTTTTAATATGTCTAAGACATTTTCAGAATATTACGTAATTTTGTACATTCTTTTATTTGGTTTTAAAAAATGTCGGTTAACAGGTCTATGTACTTATTGATGGGCAAAATACCAAAAAAAGCCATTTTTTTAAATTTACCGAAATGGACCTAATATTTTATTATTTACCGGAATTGACCCTTTTTCCCTAAATCGCGTCCACGTCAGCGCGAAGTCAGGTGACGTGTCAGCAAATCGCGTCCACGTCAGTGCGCTTTGCTAACGTGGCAACAAATCGCGCCCACGTAAGCGCGATTTCGGTAAATTTTTTTAAAAAAAAGTGGCTTTTTTTGGTATTTTACCCAAAAAGAATTCCAATTTATTTATATATATTTAATTTTTATTTTTCACTTCTTACGCCTTAAATTGGGATAAGTTTTCAAAATAAATCGAGTTTTATTTTTTAAAATATAATGAGAGCAAATAATTGAGTAACAATAAAAAGAGCGTTTAATGCAATGAAAATGGCATGCGTAGGGCATGCAGTGAAATGTGGCATTTTTCAAGTTTCCGTAATCATTTATTGTCCCACTATTAATGTTTTCATAAATTAAAAACAATTAATCAGAAAATAAATAAATAAAAAAAGTCAAAAAGAGAAAGTTTGTTCCTACTTGGAAGCATATTAATATTATAATAAATACCATAAAATAAATAGTACTGGAGTTTATTAAACACACCGTTAGTGACCGAATCATTAACTAATTACAGTGACAATAGCCCCCGCCGTCCGCAGATTCCTGATTTTCTACACTCCTTCACACCTAAAGTCAACATTTTTGCGTTGACCGTCATAAAAATGGATAATTTGGATTTAAAATTAAACTCCGTAATTTGTTCGCATAAATTTCATAGTTAAGAAAATTTATTTATTTCCGTTATTAAAATTAATTATTTTTATAATTTTATTTTATAAAATAACATTTTTCCCATCGATTATACATAAAACGGGTTAAAATGTAAATTTACCATTATATTATAAATATATTAAAATTTATTATTGTATTTTATTTAATTTAATATTTATTATTATAAATGAAAAACCTGGGCAATTTACCATTAAAAGCCACTTTTTTTAAAATTTTAAATTTACCGAAATCGCGTCCACGTCAGAGCGAAGTCAGGGGATGTGTCAGCAAATCGCGTCCACCTCAGTGCGCTTTGTTGACGTGGCAACAAATCGCGCTTACATGGACGCGATTTGCTGACACGTCCCCTGACTTCGCACTGACGTGGACGCGATTTAGGGGAAAAGGGCCCATTCCGGTAAATAATAAAATACCGGGCCCATTTCGGTAAATTTAAAAAAAAGTGGCTTTTAATGGTAAATTGCCCCTTATTGATTGGATATATGGTAGTTATTTACAATTTAGATAAATTTTTTTTATGTTATTTTATGGTTTTTGTTTAATTTTTTTATAATTTTTATATTTTAAATATATAGTTGATTTTAAATAAATTATCTCTTTATTTTAAAATTTCACTTAATTTAATTAATTTTTAACGTTATCAAATTAAATTAATGAATATTAAGGCCATGTTTGGTTCAATGTAATGGCATAGCTATTACAACCCTATTCCGTGGGCCCACCCTAAACACCTTTTTGGTTTAATGGAATGCCCTATTATAGGCTTATTCCGTTACGGGCCTATGCAATAAAAGTGTCTGATTTCTATTTTGTTTCTTCACCATCGATTATTGATTCGGTGTTTAAGGAGACCATCACCACAAAAACACTCCCCACTTTGCCCTCTCCCACTTTCTCACCTGAAAAAAGCAGACGGACAATCACCTTCATCGCAGCGTCAGGTAAAACATTTTCTCCCTCCGTTCCTTCCATAAAGCCGTGGCACTAGAAGTGGCAACCTCATCCACAATTGCATCTTCATCGGATTCGAGTGGGATATTATACTTGCCATCACTTATTACAAAGACCTCTGTCTTGCCCAAATGGTTATCTTATAATAACAGTAACTTCTAAATGCAGAAGCAGGGAACTCTAACAGTTTGCAAGATGAGACTTTTGAGAGTTTTGCATTTGCTTTAATTAATAGTGCACTCGAAGTCTTTGAGGTTCATGGTTGGAGGATTTGAGACTTCAGGTATAATTTGTCGTAAATGCTTAATATAATGTTATAGAATCAGGTTGAACCTACATGCTACTAGAAAATGTGTAATCTTTTTTATTTTAGTTTACATGTGGGCCATTTGTTATGTGTTTGCCTTTACATCTGTACTCCATGAATTTGAGTCCCTATAGTAGTCTTGAACACATATAATTCACTTTTAATGTGTTAGCTATTGTGGACATTGACTTTTCATTGAGCCACAACTTTCTTTAGTTGTGAAGCGATGATATTTTGGTAATGGGACCTTGAATCAACAATAGTTTTAGAGCTTGACAAATTTGTATGTGGCTGTAGATTTAACACTATTAATATGCACCTAACACATGCATCCTATTGCCATTGTTGCAATGCCAAATTAGGTTCTTAAAGATGTTATCTTAGAACCTAAACATGTTGACAAACAATTTTGTAACTTGTTATGTGTTATATTTTTGGTAATGTCCATAACATAGAAGCAGATATCCAATATCGTGTTTAATGAAAAATGATTACGTTCTTATCAAGTTTGTCATGAAGTACTTATGGACAAAAAAGGGAGGGGGAACTTCCATTTTCTGCATTTTTGTGTGTGTAAGTTTTCCTTATATTTTTGTACAGAAAAATCTAATTTTTAGTCCATAGGCATTTTGGTTTATTTCTGATCACAAATTACTTGTATTCTCTTTCTATATTATTCATTTTTCATAACATATAATCATGTTTCCTTTCCCTTTTTGCTTGCACTAATAAGGATTCTTTGCTTGTCTTCTAGACCAAAATGGAATTCTTATTCATTTGTTTCATCTGATGGATTGATTACAGCCATGGCCTACTGCTTGCCTCATGTTGTATGTATCATATTTAAATTATTGCATCCAGTTGGTATTATCTTGTTGCCTTGAAGATTGTTGTTTTCACTGATATCATTAATTTATCAGGTCATGGGGGACAGGTCAGGTAACATATGTATGTATGTATGTATGTATGTATGTATGTATGTATGTATGTATGTATAGTTTGGTAAGACTTGGGAAGGTCTAAATGTGTTGGAAAAACTGTACAGAAAAAGTAGTTGAATATTTGGAGCCCTAAGAATTTAGATATGAAGAAAGCTTGTTCCATTTAATAGAGTTCCATTCAACAGTGGATCAAAGGCATCTAATGCTCTACAATTGGGATCCAAAACTGTTTCCAAAGGTTTAAATTCATCACTAAAGCTTCTAATGAGCAATTGTTCTTTTTTTTATTCTTTAACAGTTTTCACAGTGGCATGTGCATTAGAGTGTTTAAGGTTGAAGTAATGAATGAATTGGAGTAACAGAGATAAAGATAGGGTTTGATCTTCAGGAAGTGAGAGCTATGAGATTGAGAATAGGGTTTTTATGTTCTAATGGACCTTTTGTTTATTTGTTTATGATCCATTATTTTGGGAAATTTTTCATTTGTTAGAAGAAATGAAGAGTAGCCAAATCTTGTGCCTTTTGGGGTTATATCATTTGATATAATTTGTTTAATCATTTCCTTTAAAGCAACCATTAATGCAAAACTTTCTCATTAGCATCACCTTTTCCAATTTTATAATGTAGATAAACAAACATTTTTGTTTTTTTTGTTTTTATAATGTAGATAAACAAACATTTTTATTTGTTTCTCATTAACTTCACCTTTTCCAATTTTATAAGGTAGATAAACAAACATTTTTTGTTTCTTTTAGTTGAAAAAAGAAAAATAAATAGATGCTCTTTTTCTTTTGGATGCTTTGTGACTTTATCTTTTTTTAATAAAAATTTTGTGTTTAATACAATTAATTAATTTTAGATTATAACATAGGTAAAAAGTTTTATATAAAAATTATATAAATAACAAATGAAACTTTAGTTGAAATCATAAAATTGAGATAACTTGAGAAGTAATGCATTCAAATAATAGTGTACTATTTTAAAATATAGTAAATAAAATTTTTTAATATTTTAATATAATTAAATATAAAAATAAAAAACATTTTAATATAAATTAATATAAAAATAATTATATTAAGAATGTTATTAAATTATATTTAATAATAATTATATTAAAATAGGATTAAATTATTTATTTTTATTTTTATTTTTATTAAATTATATTTGATAATAATCTTATTAAAATTTAATAACCACATCTAAACAAAATTCTGGTAAAGGTATTATGGTCATTTTAGTTTTTTTTCTTTATGCTATTACATATCTATTTCATTCAACCAAACACAATAATACAATTACAGTTATATTTCATTAAATTCAACCAAATAATTGAATTACTGATTACAGCTCTATTCCATTGTAACTTTATTACATTATAGCTCTATTCTATTCTAGTGAACTAAACGTGCCCTAAATTGTTAAACTGAAAATATAATTAAAAAAAAAACATATTAATAATGTTTATCAAATTAAATTTATATTTTTCAATTATAGTAAAAATTAATTACATTCATCGACTAAAGTAGAATAAATATAAATATAAAATTATAAAAAATCAAATGTTAATAATACATAAAAGAATTAATATATAAGAAATTAATAATAATATTATCTAAATTATAATATTTTATTATTCAAATCATGATGATTTTTTGTATTATTTTACTAATAAATATTTTTAAAATTATATAACATTAATATAATTGATTTTAAATTAGTTAAATATTTTAAAAAAAGTTTTATAATTACATTACCTTTTCAATTCATTAATTGTTTTTTAAATAATTTCATTAAAATTTTTAAAATAATTATTTTTTAAAGAATTTCATTAAAATTTTTAAACAAAGATTTATATTATAAAAAAATATTACAAATTTAATGTAAATAATGAAATTCGTGTCACGTGAGAGTGGGGCACATCCCATCCATTTCACGTGACTTTCCCTCCACGCCGGCATCCTATCCCAGTGATTCCACTCCCTTGCTCCATCAAAGAAAAAAAAAACACCAATATTTCCATTAAAAAATAACAAAAATAATAAAGGGCAAGAAAAAAAAGAATACAGTAATGAGATTGGAGGAGAGATAGCAGCAGAGACAATGAAGAGGAAGAAGGGAAGACCCTCCCTCTTAGAACTCCAGAAACGCTCTCTCAAACAACATCAACAGCAGCAAGCGCTTCAACAAAACCCCCTAAATGTCCTAAACACTATTTCTTCTACCAATTCCAGCCGTCGATCCGCTCGCCGGAACCCCAATCTCCACGGAGGCTCCCCAATTCCCGATTGGATTGCCGGAGGAGGTGGTGATGATGATGATGATGACGACGACGACGAGCGCCAACAGAAGAAGCATAAGCTATTGCTCGGCCTCAATTCTTCTCGTAATCATCACCATTATCCGATTCCTTCGGCGCACAATTCGGCCTCCTGCGGTTCCGATTCGAACGCGGATGGTGGCGATCCCGAGGCATCCCTCAAGCGACGAAAGGTTACCACCCTCAGTCCTAGATCTGATCAAATGGTGATTAGTTATCCATGAATATATATAAAAAATCAAAATAGCTTTTTGTGGGTTTTTGGAAGTGATGTCTTTTGAAACAAAAACAGACAAAAGAAGAACGAAAAAAGAAAAGAAAAAGAGAGATTTTCCTATACTTTGTTTGGATATTTTTATTTATTTCCTTTTTGAAATTGAACTTTTGGATTTCGCGCGTGAATTGCATTCTTGTGATTGGATCGGAGATTATGGACATTGGACAGGTTTGACTAAGTCGTGAACTGTGCTTTTCTTTTTTCTTTTTTGGTTATTTGATATTTATCTTACTTTTTTTTTATTTTTTTATTTTCGGAAAACTTGATTTTGTCTTGAAAATCTTCTTTATTTCCTAATTCTACAAATTTTATTCTTTATTATCTTGTATTTATCTGGCCTTTATTTATGTGCAGAATAAGATATGCACAGACCATCATGTCTGAAGACCCAAAAGCTTCAATTTGTCTTTTCTTTAATATTAAGAATAATTCGCTTATCAAAAACAAAATAATAATTCTACTTTTTATTTCTGCTCATTTTAATGCTACTTTTCATCACCAATTCTTCAATGAACAAGGCAAACCATCTCCATCTGTAGTTTCTATTTGGGTTGTTAAATATGTTGTCTTGTTTGCAGGGAGAAAAAGTATCCAAAACTACGCACACACTTCATGGTAAAAATCAATCCCGACTTTCATGAAAAGGCATTTATGGGAATTCTTAAATTTATGTTCTTTATATGTGGACAGGGTCACCGGTGGAGTTTGGCCCCACGACACCTTTGCCAGACAAAAAGTTGTTGCTGTTCATTCTTGACAGGCTTCAAAAGTATCTGTTATTTTCGGTTCTTCAATTATCCTTTTTCTTTTATCCTATCTTTTTATGAGATTTATCTACTACTTGCAGGAAGGACACTTACGGGGTTTTCTCTGAGCCAGTTGATCTCAAAGAGGTTCATTCTCTTTTTCATTCTTGAATAAAATGTCGATTACTGAAAAGTGAAATCCATTTCATGTGATCATGTTGGATTGATCTCAATACAGCTTCCTGATTACTGTGACATTGTCGCAAACCCAATGGACTTTTCGACTGTCAGGAAAAAACTTGATGGGGGAGCTTATACAACCTTGGAACAATTTGAGGTTTGTTTTGCTAGACTTCACTTTGCTAATATGGATAATGTTATCTGTCTACCCTGGTACAAGGTGTACAGGACTGGCTGGTTGATGCTGATTAAGTATGTATTGATATTTTCTGGATTTTTGTGTATATAATAACAGTTAAGTTTTGCCGTGATTCTGGCAAGTCATTGTAGAATAAGGAGGCATTCTATGTCTTCTGGGGTTACTGTAATGTTGTTGACTGTGATTTTTTAGTTCTAGTCCATTTACCCTCTGAAAGACTTCTTTGATTTGGTTTGAGAAGATGGATCCTTGGTGTACTTGCTTATACTTATTTATTCTTTTAAATTTTATATAATATAGAAGTTCATTGGCATTGCCTATGGTCTGCCCATAATTTCTGGAATATTGATTGCCGAACTTCTTGTTTAGTTTGGTATCATAACAGCATACTCTTTTCCTAGACGACAACTTTATATGCTGTGAGTTGCTTTTTGAGGTTTACTAAGATGATAAAATCGTAATGAAATGATTTTAGTTTGTATAATGGCACTGGGCTTGTCCAGTGAAGATAGTCTTTTGATTCAATTTTGCAGACGTCATAATAATAGAACTTCTTTTAGGGGATTTGTTTTCCAGCATATGCTTTACACTCAGGATACTTGATGTTGCAAGGACTGGAATTGAAACTTTTAAGTTTGATTCATGCAGAAAGATGTTTTTCTGATATGCTCGAATGCCATGCTGTATAATGCACCAGACACAGTTTATTTTCGACAGGTTTGGTCAGCCCTCTCTTTTTATTAATTCTTTTGTTTTGGTACCCCAGTTTCTATCATTTTAAGCATATTGACTGGTTGGTTAGGCACGATCAATGCAAGAGCTGGCTAAAAAGGACTTTGAGAATTTGAGGCAAGATAGTGATGAAGGTGAACCACAGCTGAAAGTTGTGAGGCGAGGAAGGCCACCTGGAAAGAGCCTCAAAAAGTCATTGGAGTCATTGTCTTCGGACCGTGTTGGTTCCGAGTTTTCCTCAGATGCAGCTCTAGCTTCTGGAACAGATGCTTCCGGCCTTCCCAGTACTTACAATTTGAGGAAAGGACCTGGTTTACAAAAGCACCAGCCTGCTGATACATTAACTAGGCCCTCCTGGGGTTCTCATAGCAAGGAAAATTATGCCAATTGCTCGTCTGAATGGGAGAATGAATTTCCAGGTTTGGTATCTATTTGGTAGTCTGACTTTAATACTTATATATGTATATATATCCTTGATTCTTTAACATTTTTAAGGTGAAACCTTATATTGCACGGTTCTTATGCATATTGATTTATTTTCTCACCTTGCAGCTTCTGTTGTGAAGGCTGTGATGAAGTATGGAATGAAACATTTTGCAGTAGATGAGAACAGGCGCGACACCTACAACTATTCATTGAATTCTGGACATGAGCAGCCTATCTTTTCCACCTTGAATGGAGAATTGAAGCAGCTAATTCCGGTGTGTTTCATGTTTTAATGCATTAGTTAAAAGATTAATTTAATGAATTGTTCAGATAGAATGTCTAGCTGACCTTATATTCATCAAGCACAGATAAAATGAATCCTAAAATTTCCTCTTTTTTTGTGCATAATAAATTGTACACAAGATTCTGGGTTAAGAATAGCTTGATTTGTGTTGTATGTTTATGTATCTAGCCAAAGGGTTTTCAAATATTCTGGAATACCATTATTGATTTGAATAAAAGAAGAAAGCAATCGGGATCATTTGCAACATAAAATGCTCTATCCCTTCTACAATCGTGACAATCTCAGTGGCTAATGTTCTTCTATCTCCCTCATCTGTTTTATGTGAGGTGTAACATTGTATCCATTGGTACGTGGTAACATTTTTCTTTTCCCCTTTTGCAATGTGTATCAGGTTGGTTTGATTGCAGAAAATGGCTATGTTACTAGCTTGGCACGATTTGCCGCAGATCTTGGACCTGTTGTTTGGAAAATTGCTTCAAGGAAAATTGATAGTGTTTTGCCTAGCAAGGTGAAGTTTGGTCCTGGGTGGGTAGAAGAATACAGGTCGACTGAGCAGCCACAATGTTTGTTTTCTGGAAAGCAGAGATCTTCAAACTCTACATCTGGTAACCATTCTAGCATACATTTAGCTCCAGCTACTTCTGGTTCAAGCTCTATTGCTGCAAGTAGATCTCCTTTGCTATGTAACGAAGACATCAAAACCATTGGAGGACTAAGCTCTCAAAAGGATTTGACTTGTGCACCTTCCCTTCAGTTTTAGCAAAGACCTTCACTGCACTCGGGTATCGATGGTTCTCTAAGTGGGTTCGGGATTGGTTATGCCCCTCAAATGGGACTGGCATTACAGCCTATGAATTCCTTTTGTGGAAACACTCCTAATAGTTCGGCCATGTGTGCAATGCATGCAAGCAATTTTGTTTCAAAAGAGACTAAAGCAGAAGATAATTCAGTTGGTTTACATTCCAGAAATGCAATGGTGTCGCACCCAGATTTAGCATTGCAAATCTGATAATTTGTGGCAAGAAATGTAAAGATTGAACTGAATATAACACATTTGTTGATTGGAAAGTTGGAGTTGAGTAGTTCTACAAAAAAAGAAGCCAGCCATGTGATCATTATGTAGGAAAAGAATATACTGTACAGATTGATATATCAAAATTTTTAATTAGGTTAAGAAAGCCACAGATTTATGTCACAGCTGAATTTTTGAGATAGTTTACATGAATAAGAATACAAGTTCATCTCAAATAGGCAGTGGAGCAGCCCCCCCCTTTTTTTTTCTTTTAACTTTTTGGGTGAATGTGAATGAGAGGTTCATTGGACTTTAATTTTGGGGGGCCTCTCTTAGGTGGAACAATGAAACCACAGGGTAGGCTTCAAATCAAAATGTTATTAGTTAACGTGGTAATGTGAATTTGGCAGCGTCTTCCTTGTAGACCTGTAGTTCACTTGTAAAACTGCCGTATAGGAGTTAGGTTGTATTTTATTTCTTCTATTTAAAATGGACAAACTGATTTTTGTATGTTAGATTAGAGAGTGAATTGATCTTCTGTTAAAGTTTTCATTCATTTCTATTATTAAAAGTTGATTTTTGGACGTCAACATAACATACATGTGACACATGTCACCGTCTAGTTATTTCCTTATGCATGCCAATTTTTAACAATACAAATAGATGAAATTTTTAATAGAAAATACTAATTTATTCTGTAATATAATGAAGAAAGATCATTTAAAAAAAATTAAATGGACAAAATGCAATTTTATACAAGGTTTTGTATGTTAGTTTTACCTTGGATACTGATTTCATATTCAGATGCAGTGGTGGCTACTCCTTTGTCTTCGACAGTTGAAAACTTTTTAGAGAAAAAGAAAATACAAAGTCTTGGTTGGAAGATGCGGAGTGCCGACAAACTATATTTCTAGTTCCCCAAAATTCCAACCCACTTCATAAATTGTCAAACAATCTCTCTCAGTTTCACCTAAAAATGCTTTTATCAGCCACCAGACCATTTATAAAATTTAGGTTAAATTCTGCTATTAGTCCTTGTACTTTATATATATTATGGATTTAAATCATGTACTTTAATTTGATCATTTTAGTCTCTATATTTTCGAATTTTAAAATTTTAATCCTAACCCAAACAGTAGTTAGATCTATTTGGTTAAATTCAATTACTAGTCTTATACTATATATAGTTGTAGATTTAACCCATAGTATTCAATTGGATCATTTTAAGTTGTTATAAATTTTATTTTTGAAATTTCAGTCCTAACGCAAATGACAATCTTAACCCATTAATTGGATTTTTAGTGAGTAATATATATGAAAGTAACAAACTGGCATGACATTATACATATGATAATATGTTTGACATATCAGATTTTCGAAATAGTGGAACTTAGCTTAATGAATTTAACGGTTATCGTTTAGTTAAAGATAGAATTTAAAATTTATTAAGTATATGGAATAAAAATAATCAAATTAAAGTATAAGTATCCAATCCATGAGTTTTGCATAATATAGGGACTAATAATAGAATTTAACCTGAAATTTGTGTGGATTTAAATTGATTAGCATCAAGTTGAAGAGAATTTGTGCAGGATCAAAGTAAGTGAGTATAAATCCAGAATAACCATTTGATAATGGTGGTGTAATTACTTAAAACTGGAGAGGTAGATAAACATGGCAGCAGCATCACATCGAAAGAAATAGGAAGGAAGCTGGAGATGTCATTGTAGAAACAGTATAGTTATTTAATTTGGGAGTTTTCAATCGTTGAAAAACAGACCTTCCCAAATGCACATGTCGTTTCTCCATTAATTCTTGGTTTCACATTAGAAAGGAATATTGAGTAATAATTACTGTCAGGCCGGCACTGATATCTTAATTGTCCCATGACTCCTAATCCTAAATTAAACATTCATAGTTTCACTTGATTTTATTGTTAATGATAAATCCTTACTGGTTTAACGCGTTTATGTTTAGGTTGTGTTTTGGGGCCTTTTAGAAATTCAACTCTATCTTCTCTCATTGTTACTTTTGGATAATTATTCACAAGCGAATGTATCTATTGGATAATTATCCTTACTTTTTTGAAAAACAATAAAAATTATATGACCAAGTATTCCGCCTACTTCATCAAAATTTCAACTCTCATTGAAATTGAAGTAATTGATTGGAATACTTTACTACACTCAATCTGGTTATATAAACATGCTATTCACAATAACAAAATCTAATTATTAAGTGAGTTTTGGGTACAATTAAAAGAAAATGAGAAGATTTAAAAGTAGAACAATAAAAAGAAAATAAAAAAAATGGATTGAAAATATATTCCCTTTCGCTCTATTACTTGCTAAAATAGAAAATAGGGAGGGCAGAATTTTATTTTTTATTTTTTTAAAATTATCATTGAATCCTTTTTTTAATCACATTTATTACACTTCTTTTTAACTATCAACTTTTTATACACATGTTTAATGGTTAATATTTGGCACTGGTACTGTTGTATTTATGGACTCTAAAAATTCAAATACTAGTGTATCCAATATTTTTCATGTTTATTTCATATTTACAAATAATAATGATGATATATAAAATTAAATTATATTTAGATAAATTTTTCACTCATGTTATAAATTCAATCTAAGAAACTTTTCCATTTCTATGAATAGATGAAAACTATAATATTTGGATAATATTTTCCAAGTGTATGAATATAAAAAATAATTAAATCATTTTTTTAATTTTTAAATTAAATATAAAATTAAAATCATGAGAGTTTGTGATAAAGGTGATTGAAGATATAAAATTAAATTCATTTCTATATTTAGTTTCAACTATACTTTTTTTGGGAGTTCAAGAATGAGAGGGATAATATCTTCTTAGAAATTAGAAATGTACATATTTAAAAAATAAATACATGTTTAAAAATAATATGTAATAAATATTTAAAATTAATTAATTATAATAACACATGAGATATATATGAAATTAAAATAAAAATTAGATTAATTTATGAGTAAAACGAAATTTAAACACATAAATACATCAGATAAACAATACTAAATGCACTACAATTATTGATCATGATTTTGTCATTAATTGTGAGGTAGATGGATGATGATTTCCACGAAAAACGTTTTCCCCTCTTTCTATTTTTTTTCCTTCTCCTTTTCTTTGTACCAAACATTACTTAAATTCAACCGATTGGATAGGTTGAATCATTATGTATGGTTGGCATCGACATTGTTGCCAGTGCAAGAAGACATGGGTTTGAGAGTGTTGAAGCGCATTATCCTCTATTTAATTTCTCTCTATTCACACTAGGACGTTAGTAAATTCTCAAATTTTGATTAAGAGAGACTAAAAGTTCTTTAAATAGTATTTCCATAATGATTCAACCTATCCAAGAGCCACCTCCTTTAGAAAATGAGCCATACAAAATATATGTTGAAAAATATGAAATTGACAATTTGGTGCTAGAGGGAGTGACCATTCCCCTGCCCACCAAATTTTTGTGGAGACAACTTCTATATTTAAGATGATGGCAATTTATTGAACTGTTGATTTGGGCTATGCTGATTATATGATTGATATCTAGCCCATTAGGAGAGATCATATTACATGGGAATATTATATTGGTGATTGGATTGATTCAAAATTACCTAAGACTATCCCTTGGATTCTGGACTTTGGATTGGATCGTGATTCTATTCGATGAGCTTTCAAGAGTCATTATTTACATGCGTGTCATTATTATAATGTATTATTCTTATGGTATTGTTGTTTTAGTGGGATTGAATTAGATCTTCATATATAAGAAAGTCTCAAAATAAAGACTTAATAAATCAGATGTTGCAACCTTATTTGGATCAGTTTGTTGTAGTGTTTATTGATGATATTTTGGTATATTCAAGAAGTGAAGAAGAACATGACAAACATTTGAGAATTATGTTACAAATTTTGAAAGGAAAAACAATTGTTTGCAAAGCTAAGCAAGTGTGAATTTTGGCTAAAAGAAATTAGTTTTTTGGGGCATGTTATATCAACTGAGGGTATTTGTGTTGATTCAAAGAAAGTAGAAACTATACTAGAATGTAAGCAATCGAAGAATGTAACTAAAGTAAGAAGTTTCCTTAGTTTAGCTGGTTATTATAGATGATTTGTGAAGGGATTTTCCAGGATTGCCTTGCCATTAACTAGATTGCTTCAAAAAGATGTTAAGTTTGAATGGATTGATTGATGTTAGCAAAATTTTGAAAGATTGAAATCAACATTGATGGATGCTCCACTGTTGATCCAACATGAACTAGAAAGAGAATATGTGGTTTATAATGATGTGTCCCATAATGGATCAGGGTGTGTATTGATGTAAGATGAGAAAGTTGTTGTGTATGCTTCCAGTCAGTTGAAACCGCACAAGAACAACTATCCTACACATGATTTGGAATTAGCAGTTGTGGTCTTTGCTTTAAAATTTTGGCGACATTATCTCTACGGAGAGAAGTGTTATATTTTCATTGACCATAAAAGTTTGAAATATTTGCTTACTCAAAAAGAGTTGAACTTGAGACAAAGAAGATGGATTGAATCGTTAAAAGATTATGATTGTTTTATTGACTATCATCCCGGAAAGGCTAATGTAGTGGATGATGCATTTAGTAGAAAGTCATTGTCAGCTTTGAAAGCTATGAGTGCACATTTGAGTTTAGAACAAGATGAAGTTTTATTAGCTGATTTGAGGGTTAAACCAACTTTGTTGCAAGAAGTTAAAGATGCATAAAAAGGGGATGAGAAG
This sequence comes from Gossypium hirsutum, assembly GCF_007990345.1. Taxonomy (NCBI): domain Eukaryota; kingdom Viridiplantae; phylum Streptophyta; class Magnoliopsida; order Malvales; family Malvaceae; genus Gossypium; species Gossypium hirsutum. The sequence continues at coordinate 24,368,011 of NC_053438.1, read as the reverse complement.
ATGATAGTTGTAAAGAAAAAAAATTAGAAAAGGAAAGAAAAATGGTTTTGAAGTGGACAATGATGGTTTTATATGGTTTCAAGGGAGATTGTGTGTTGACTGCCTACAAACGAGTTATCGTTTATAATAAAATATAATCCAAAAAATATATAAGAATTTAGAACGATGGTATCTACAAGTGCACGGGTCAAATTGTAATATAGTTAATAGAACAAAACACTTGGAATTATTCCAAGGATCGTCCCCAAAGGAGTATGGAATAAATCTAGAACAACCTTTTTACAATAATAAGTTTAAGCAGTATTAATTAAATCCTATATCATGAAAAACCATAAAATAGATTAATAAGGGAATTTAAATAACTAAAATAAATAAACAAGAAAAATACAAAACGATTAAAATTAATAAACTAATTAGGAAGATTATCTCACTTCAGGGTTTGTAATTAACTTCAGATTAAGGTTTTAAGGTGGATTAGCAACCAGTTAACTAATTATTACCTCTCGGCCTTTAACTAATTAATCGATTAGTTGATACTCACTTATCTCCCAAGTTCACTTTCTCAACAACGATAAATTACGATTTACTCTGTTCGACTTATCTCCCGACCTCATCTAGCCTCTGATAACTTCTTAGAGTTGTCAGGCCTAGGGTTTAAGAACACATAATCTATACCAACTAACCCTCTCGAGAAACCCTAAATCCTCTGTTAATCAGATCCCTATCCACCCGTTACTCTCCCCTAAGGGATTTAGTCACTCATGTTATTCATAATCTCAATTTCAATTTAATAAATCATGTGAAGAGCATGATTGAATCAAAATAGAAACGAGATTAGAATAATAGTGGATTTGATATCAAATAGAGAACGTTGTAGAAAAATAGTTGATTGGAGTAATGAAATATATCGAATGCAAAGAATAAATAAAATGAAATACTTTAATAATATAAAAAACTCTTAGATTGCAACCAATTCCAAGAGGGAAAACAAATTTTTATGAAAAGCCGAAAAAAATGAATCTAATTTTACTCCTAAACTACTAGGGTTTTTGAGTGTGTCTAGGATGACTTAGTTACATCAAGCCCCTAATGTCTTACTTATAGAAGTTTTGGCAGCCCAAATTAGGTCTTCAACACGCCCTAGGTCTTCGTATAAAGTTGATTGTGAGAACGAAAATAGCCTTGATATTCTTGGGTGGCAATTCGACCTATGTCGCACCATATCCCTTGCATGGCACGACACGACATGCATTTTATGCCTTGTATCGTTTGTTCCATATTTTAACGGCTCAGGAAACTTGTGCGTCACTCGTCCTTTGCTTCCACGTCAATTGGGCCTTTAAATTTTCATCCTACGCACTCAATTGAACATATTAGTACTACCTAAGGCTCGTGTTGGCCTAATGGTTTGCAACACTCATAAAATGTGTTAAAAACACTTATTTTTCTTAATATTTAGTTCTAAGTACTAAATACCGAAAACATAATGTAAAATACTAAATTGCCTAGAAAACAAGCTCATTAAGTGCGAAAATAGACCAAATTAACTACTACATTTAACGACAGGTCAAATACCCTTACATTTAATTTTTTTCTTGTTCTCAAGCAAACTAAACAAAAACAAAATAAAAAATAAAAACAAACTAAACTGGAAAACAAGAAATAAACATGCAAAGAAAAGAAAATGAACTCGAGCCAGTTTGATACATGTAATTCAATAGAATTATATTAACAAGAAAATGTAAATAAATATATAACTCTAGACTGATATACAATTGACTCACCATTTCTAAAGTCAGACGAGTTAGTTCAATAAATTACAAAGCAAACAAATAAAAGAATGTTAAGTATAGGTTTTCGTCAAAAAAAATATACAAATATACACGTATGCTCAAATGAATATAAGTGGTAAAAATATTAAGGCTCAGCATAATTTCACCCATATAAAGTATTACCTAAGTCAAATAAGACTTTTCAGCTTGTAATGTTTTGTGGCTTAGGTTGGATTAGAGTTCAAAGAATAGGCTCGACAAAACGGTTAAGAACGAAAGTAGTTTGGCACATGATATTGTCCTCGATACTCCACCGAGTATACATATAACTCACCACCTTATATCCACTTCCCTGACCTTCCTTATTTCTCCATTTTCTAAGGCACCGTATAGTATTTATGAGTACAATCATTTGAGCTTGTAACTTTCTTTTTTCGAACAAAGGTGAGCGTACTTTTTTTCCAACTCATTTTGTTTTTATTTTTCATCGAGATTTTCTCGATTGACATTTTGCCTTATTTTTCTGCAAGATCAAAATCTTATACTCATTATACCATAAAATTCCTTAGTTCACTCAATTTTTTTTATTTTCTTTGAAACCACCGAGATGTATCTATCTAATCCCTCAATATCGAAGTTCGAATGTCTAAATCCGTGCAAGGACTAAGAAACAAGGGATCAAATAGAATATATAATAGGCTTAAGGTTTCATTTTCGGGTTCATCAAGAAAATGGATTAAGACTTCAAAATAGGATGTAGGGAAAATATTAATGGGATAACTTTTTGGCTCAAAAAGTTGTCTACCAAATAATGCCTTAGGTTGTCCCTAGGTAATTCTATACATGGATTAAATCGCCCAAGCCTATCAAGTTCTACAACTTATAATTCAATTAAACATGCATGCTATTTATTTACCTATTTATCATGTGATATACTTAACATCTTAAATCTATTCATAGTGTAATAAATTGAACTAAGTAGTCTAAAATAAAAAAAATTAGAATTAATTATTATCAACTGAAATTTACAACTTATTAACACAATCCTATTAACATGCCTCTAAACCAATCACTTGTATTTCTACAAGCTCAAGCACATAGAAAAATACAATTAAAAATTTAAAAGCAAAGAAAATAAAATAACATAGAAAGAAAAAATAAAAAAATATTCCTAAGTCACCCACACTTTATTTGACACATTGTCCCTGATGTGCAATTAAAATATAAAGGAAAAAGATTACTAGATTTTCTTGATTCGTGCAATACAATCAGTGGGACTACTCCCCCTCTCGCTTTTGGCTTTATATTGTTGTGCTTTAAAAAAATCTAGGGTTTCTACTAAGAAAAACCAAACACCCTACATATATATGAAATTTTTAACTACTAAAAAACTAAAATTAAAAAAATTCCAAATAAAATAAAAATACTAAGTCCATTATTAAAAGAAAAAATGAAAATTAAACAAAATTATTTAAAATTAGTCAGAATCGAGATCCGATGCTTCATCCGCTTTGCTTTGTTCACCTTTCGACTCCTCCACCGGATCTTCTTCGGGGTCCTCCTCTTCCTCCAATTCCCTTTTTTCTTCATCTTGCTCAATTTGACCGTTACCTCGTACTTAGCTACTAGGAATTGTAGCAGCTTCAACCCGCTTTTCCTTGCATAGTATTCAAAGATTTGTCCAGCTTTTTGCATCCACTGAACGATCCATCCTAAATCAAGTAACACATTCTTGCCTGGGTGTTTGTCTTTATCACTTTATTTCGTTTTTGATTCTTATAAGGTATTCCACACCCGGTTTTAAGATCAAAAAGTTGCTTGGTTGTAAGACACGACCCAATTGTCCCATCGACACTTTCACTTGTTGGCATATGGCAGGAACTGTAATTTCTCCTCGTTTTACCTTGTGCATTGGAGCATGAGTTGATATATCCATGTTCCCACACAAATTCGTTCCCTTGCTAAATTTCATACAATAAATTCACCCGGAACATTTCAATATTGGACATGTCTGTCATTGGCCAGATTCGAGTACTAATGAATTTCAACCATATTTGTCGAAGTTAACTTCGCCTGAGAGAATGATATGGAATAGTCCATTCCTAAGTGGCGTTTCTAGTCACCCTTTCCGTTTGTTAGGAGTTTGATTATGTCGTTCATATTCTTTCTCGAAAAATACATTAGGTCAATTCGTTGTACAAAATCACAGAGAAATAATGGAAAGTCATAATACCTTGCTATATCATGAGGCGAGATAGATATGTCCTTCCTTCAGACTAAAAAACACATTGATGGTACCTCCATCGGTCTATTCACATCTGCCTCCTTCAATGCGACGTAAAATTCGTGCACGATTGGAATGTACATCAGCTTGGTCGGGTTTGTGTAGAACTTATCCCATCGGTGGTATTGGATCAACTCTCGTGTTTCATTCTTTAATGTGTCTATGGATTTGAAACCTCGTTATTACAACGAGATTTTGTATTGAGTTGCAAGAATGTTGCTTTTGAGCTCCCTTTCCTGATGGTAGGCGTGGTTATCCACTATGGATTCGCTATCGAAAAGGTTATCATGTATGGTTTGGGGTTTGGAAACAGAGGAAAAATAGGGAATTCACAAAATCCCGAATAAAAGGGTCGCAAATGTTGAGTTAGGTGGCTATGACAACTTGAAGGGTGTATTAGTTGGTAAGGGCAATATAAAGAAGCCATCTAAGGTTTTACTTGCCATCCAAACTTGGTGAAAATATCTGAAGATTACATTGAATTAAGAATTGAAAGTTGCCAAAAATGGCCTGCGTGTCGTGCCACTCCTAATTTACCTCTATTTTTGTTAAACTCGAGGGTGTGTCGCTCGACATCCTACCTATGGTGTGACACGATGACAACATCCTGAGTTTTTAAGTTCAAAAGGGTTGTGTCATGCCATGGGATTGTTATGGGGTGACATGGCTTTGATTTGGTCTATTCGAGACTTGAAAAAAGGTTCTCAATTGCCCGTACTTGCACCCTACTAACGTATAACTCCTCCATTGTTCTCGGAAACCTATTTCCTTCTATTTCTAACAAAAAATAGCAAGTCTAATTCCTAAATAAAACAAATTAAAAACAAATTACTATACAGTACTTACAAATTAATTGAATTCAATGGTTTGAATTTTATGATGCACTATCGGACTTGTCCGGTAATTCTTTGAACTTTAGCATCGACTTCATTTGTCGTTCTTGACCGTTGTTGTTTGCCCAACCAATTCCAATCCTATTGGAATCTTGCCATTTGTCTCGTTCTTTCATGACTTAATTTTTGAAACCAACACAATTGAAGAGATGCCCTAAATCGAAGCTATTAAGGGTTAAATTGAATAAGGCATAACACTCCTCCCTAGCTAATCCATCGCTTTGGGGATCACAACCATATTTGAACAATTCTATTTCATCATCGATTTTTATAATTAGCTCGTTTCGCTTGAGATCGATTGTTGACTTATAAGTGGCAAGAAATGACCTACGTGATAAAATGGGGATTTTTTGATCTTCCTCGAAGTTGAGGACTACAAAATTGACAGGAATTATAAACTCCCGTACCTTAACCAATACATCCTTAAGTACACCTTTTCGTTGCTTCAAGGATCTATTGGCAAGCTATAGCGTTATCGGGGTATTTATAAGATCCATGAGTCTGAGTTTTTGATAGATCGATAGGGACATTAAGTTTATGCTAGCCCTTAAATCGCAGAGGGCTTTACAAACATGTCGATCCCTATTTTAATTGGAATTGTAAAGCTACTTGGATCTTTTAACTTTGGGGGTATCTTTTTAGTGATTAACATTCTACTTGAGGCATTAGTGATAATATGCTTGCCTTTTTTCATCTTCTTATGCCGTGCCATAATTTCTTTTAGGTACTTGGCATATTTCAAAATTTTATCAATAAGTTTTAAGTGCGACAAATTAACATTAAGGGATTTAAATAAATTTAGAAAGCTTACAAAATTTGCCTTGTCCCTCTTTTGCTTGTTCTCTAGTCTTGTTGAAAACGGTACCTTCGTTGTACTTGTATTTGAGATTACCAGATTAGGCACTGGTTCAACTATCTCTTTAATTGGTTCATGGTGCTCGACTTCTTCCTTTTATGTGAGTTTGTTGACCTTTTCAGGAATCTCTTCCTCTTTATGGCTGTGCTTACTTGACGACTTCAATTCTTTTCTCGATCGCAATGCGATCGCGTTTATGTACTCCTTCTCATCTCTCCAAGGGTTATTCTCTGTATTATTAGGGAGACTTTGACCATTTTTCTTTTGAAACATCATAATCAATTGGCTCATTTGGTCACACATGCTGTCTATTTGGGGTTCGAGTCGTCTACATGTAGCTTGGACTTGTCGAATATCTGTTTTCATGGTTTGCATTTCCTTTCTAGTCGATCGAATCTTTGACCATATGCATCACGGTCATTCCCCATGACTCTCCGAATGTGTAGCTCGCCTCCTTTGATTGGTTCTCCAAATACAGATCATCTCTTGTTGGCTTAATGGGTGCCTCCAAACAATTAAGCTTTTCAAGGATTCATTGGAATCGATCATCGTTGTTCTCTTTGTACACCGTGTTCACTATTAGAGGCTTTGATTTGTACATAAACTCCTTATTGGGCCACATTAATGAATTTATGGCCATGTCTTCTATTATTTTATATGCTCATTCGTACGTATAAAACATGAGAGATCTGCAAGACGCTCCGTTTAGGCTAAATTTGATGTGTCCATCAACACCGTTATTAGAAAATTTATGCTTGGAGCCATGTTTATAGTCCATGGTTTGGGCACTTAGCATAGTCTTGAAAAATTTCCATGCCTCGTATAGGGACTTACCTTCGTATTGTTTAAAGTAGGCAATTTCTCAACTTAGCTAAATGGTTCAAGTAATTGGGAAAAAATTATAGAGAAATTTTTTCGCTATATTGTTCCATGTGGTAATGGAACCTAGTTCTAATGAGTCTAACTAATTGTCTGCATTGTCACACAAAGAAAATAGGAATAACCAAAGACGCACGACATCATCGAATACCCTGTTGTACTTGAAGGTTTCGCAGAATTATAGAAACCACTTCAAGTGTTGATTAGGATCTTCCACAAAGTTTCCCTTGAACTGCAACATGTTTTGGATCATCCAAATAGTGTCTGTCTTTATTTTAAAATTATTGGCATTGATTGTCAGTCGTTCTATGCTTCCTCGCATTATGTCTAGTGTAGGTAGGCCTACTTGCGCAACGTCTTTGATCCATTGGGAATTCTTCCCGATTGTTTTCTAGTTGCTGTCTTGGATCTTCGAATAATAGATTTTCCCTGGGTAAATTAATTACCACAGGTGGATCGACATGAATCGTTTGATGATTTTGTGTTGACCACCTATAAATGATTTATCGTTTATAGTAAAATATAACACCAAAAATATAAAAATTTAGGACAGCGGTGTCCGCAAGTGCATGGGAGGATGGAATAAATCTATAAAAACTTTTTTACAATAATAAGTCTAAGTAGTATCAATTAAATCCTATATTAGGACAAACCATAAAAATAGATTAATAAGGGAATTTAAGTAACTAAAATAAATAAAGAAAAAAAACGACTAAAATAAATAAACCAATCAGGAAGATTAACTCGATTCATGGTTTGTAATTAACTATGGATTAGAGTTTTAAGGTGAATTAGCTACTGATTAACCAATTATTACCTCCTGGCCTCTAAATAATTAATCTATTGGTTGATACTCATTTATCTCCTGACTCACTTTTTCAACTAGCGTAAATTATGATTTATTTGTTTCGAGTTATCTCCCGATCTCGTCTAGCCTACGATAACATTTTGGGGTTATCAGGCCTAGAGTTTAAGAATACGTAATCTATACCAACTAACCCTCTCGGGAAACCCTAAATCCTCCGTTAATCACATCCCTATCCACTCACTAATCTCCCCTAAGGGATTTAGCCACTCATGTTATTCATAATCTCAATCTCAATTGAATAAATCACGTGAAGAACACGATGGAATCAAAAGAGAAATGAGATCTAAATAATTGTGGATTTGATATCGAATGGAGAGCAGAGTGGAAAAGCGGTTGATTGGAATAATGAAATATATCAAATTCAAATAATAAAGAAACTGAAATACTTCAATAATATAAAATAACTCTCAGGTCGAAACTAATTCTAAGAGGGAAAATAAATTGTTATCAAAAGTCAAAAGAAAATGAATCTAATTCTACTCCTAAACTACTAGGGTTTTTGAGTGCATCTAGGATGACTTAGTTACATCAAACCCCTAATGTCTTACTTATAAAAGTTTTGGGAGCCCAAATTAGGTCTTTTGCATGTCCTAGGTCTTTGTATAAAGTTTATTACGCAGACAAAAATAGCCTTGATATTCTTGGGTGGCAAGTCGACCTGTGTTGTGCCATAGCCCTTGTATGGCGTGACACGACATGAATTTTATGCCTTATATTGTTCGTTCCATGTTTTGATGGGCTGGGAAAGTTGTGCACCACTCATCCCTTTCTTCCATGTTAATTGGGCTTTTAAATCTTCATCCTACACACTCAATTGAACATATTAGTACTACCTAAGGCCTGTGTCAGCCTAACGGGTCGCAACACCCATAAACTATGTTAGAAACTCTTATTTTTATTAATATTTAATTTTAAGTACTAAATACCAGAAACGTAATGTAAACTACTAAATTGCCTAGAAAATAAGCTCCTTAAGTGCGGAAATAGACCAAATTAACTACTACATTTGACGGCAGGTCATGTGTACCTAACGAAAATGAGTTGAAAGAAAGAATATTTTGAGAAGCACATTGCAGTATATTTGCTATGCTCCTTTGAAGTGACAAGATGTACTCTTATTTGAAGCCTTACTACTGGTGGAAAAGATGAAGAAAGACATAGTTGAGTATGTTTCGAAATGTTTAATCTGTCAACAAGTGAAAGTAGGGTATCAAGTTCCTTCAGGATTGTTACTTACACCATGGATTTTGTGGTTGGACTACCACAAAGATGCTATTTGGGTGATTGTTAATAGATTAACTAAGTCTACTCATTTCATACCTATTTGAATGAATTATTCATTAGAGAAATTAGCAGAGTTGTATGTAAGTGAGATTGTAAGACTTAATGGTGTGCCAAACTCCATTATTTTGGATAGAGATCCCAGATTTACTTCAAGATTTTGGGAAAAACTACATGAAGCATTAAGCACTTGACTGAATTTTAGTATTGCTTTCCATCCTCAAACAGATGGACAATCTAAACGAGTAATTTAAGTATTGGAAGACTTTTTGAGAAGTTGTGTTATAGATTTTGAAGGAAGTTGGGAAATATATTTGGCACTAGTTGAATTCGTATACAATAATAGTTATCAGTATAGTATTAAGATGACACCGTATGAAACATTATATGGAAGGAAGTGCAAAACTCTAATGTGTTGGAATGAATTGAGTGAAAGCAAATTAGTGGGTCTGGATTTGATCAAAGAAACTAAAGAAAAAGTGAAATTGATTAGAGACTATTTGAAGGGAACTTCCGATAGACAGAAATCTTATGCAGATCCTAAAAGAAAAGACATTAATTATAGTTTGGGAGAAAAATGTATTTTTGAAAGTATCACCGTAGAAAAAGGTTTTTCGATTTCGAAAGAGAGAAAACTTAAGTCCAAGGTTTATTGGACCATATAAGGTTTTAGAGCATGTTGCACTAGTAGCTTATCGATTAGCACTACCACCAGAGTTGACAAGAATCCATAATGTCTTTCATGTTTCTATGTTGATAAGGTATAGATCGGATCCATCGCATGTTATTACACCAGAAGCTATTGAGGTTCAACTAGACTTGACATATGAAGAAGAACCAATCAAGATTCTTACTCGAGATGTTAAAGCGCTTAGGAATAAGTAGATTCCTTTGGTAAAGGTGCTTTGGAGACATCACAATATGGAAGAAGCTACTTGAGAAAGTGAAGAAGTGATGAGACAACAATGTCTATAGTTGTTTGAATCAAGTAAAAATTTCGAGGATAGAATTTTTCTTAAGGATGAGAGTAATGTAACATCCTTGAAAACCCTATGGTTGTAACAATATTATTTTGAGCAATTATGAGTCAAAATTTTCAAAATAAATAAAATGTGATTTCTAAGTTTTAATGGAGAAGGTAGTAGGACTTTGGATAAAATTTAAAAGACTGATGCATTGAGAAATGTTAATTCGGGGTATAGACTAAATTGTATGGTTTTACAGAGTATTGGGGTCGATGTGAGAAATTAAAAGTATAAGATATTAAATTGAATTAGTGGTGAACTATGTGAGGACATGGAGAGAAATTTTACCAAGATCTAGTGGATAAGTATGATGGATAGGTTTTTTTGTAGTTATAATAATATTTTATTTTCATAATCATTACTACTATTATTATAATATTAGATTAAATTATTTTATTTGATTAAAATATTAGAGATATTTTAGAGGAAGGATGGAAAGGCTTATCCATTTTCTTCTTCCTCATTTATGTTACACCCATTTGAGAGAAAGAAAAACTTTTCTTTCTTCTACAATTTGGTCCTCCATCTCCATTAAAGACCCTTCCAAGCTCAAAACTATCAAATTTCCGTAGAAAACCTTTGTTATATCAAGTACCTTACAATCTAGCAAACTTATATTTTTGAATAAAAATGAAGTCTATATACTTAACGAGAGAGAAAATTTAGTTGATGTGAGGAACTAAGGTTTTAAAGTAAGATTTTCGTGATTTAGTACTTAGTATCATGTTTATTACAATTATTTGAGCATGGAAATGTTGTGAAACGAATATATTGATTTCTTATGTTTTGTGATATGGATATGGAATAAAGAGAAAGACAAGGAAGAGGATGGAAGAGATGTAGACATAGGAAAACAAATGGACAAAGCTTGAAGAAAGTAAAGTTGGTTAAAGTTGTAAGTACTTTGGAATTCTTTCTTACTTAATTAGGTTTGCAGTTTATATAATAATAAACTTGTAATGTGATCAACTTAAGTACTTTTAACTTAATAAGTATGTTAATAATCCATAGAAATGGTAAATGAATGTGATTAATGTTGATGTGAATATATGTGAAGAAAAAAAAGACTAAATTTTAAATGTTGAAAAATCATGTGTGCATATGGAAGTATGAAACTTGATTGTGCTTATGGTGAATACTAAATTTGTAATAATCCACCTACGCATTTAAACCACTAACGCGTTATGCTCAAAGAGCTTAGTAAGTACACTAAGATTTCCTACTCTACCAATTTTTGCAGTTAGTATCTAGTCTTTATCAACTAAGAGGTTTTCACATAGAACGCATCATTTTTTATTGAGAATTTAGTTCTTGTCACTTAGTGATTTATTCATTTAAACTCAACACACTCAAGTGTGACTTCATTCAATTAAGAACTTTGTACAGCTTTGTACAGTTAAGATGATTACCATTAATTAGTTCATTTACTCATTTGTTATGCATATACATAAGTTACCAATTCTTTAGCTCATTACACGTAGTATGCTCATTTTCTGCTAGTGATTACCAACCTTCCCTTATCACAAGACTTATGAATATATTATTTAAGTTCATTTAATTTTTTAATCACATGGCACTTTAAGTAAATTCTTGTTTTTCTAATTCACTTATTATTGGTATCAATAGTCTGTCTTAGGACTTTCTTTAATTAATCTATCACCTCTTCCACTTTTTATCCATGTCACTTTATCCATATTTATTTTAGCTTACATTATAGTTATAAGTTTCAATTATCAATAAGTATAACACATAGCCATTAGTAGACTCTAGCAAAATAATCTTAGATACTCGGGATTCCATTCGAACACCATACACTTATTTCACTAAAAGTGCAATCCAACCATCACACTAAACATTAGGGCCTTCACTATGCACACTAGTGTTATGCCATATGGCATAAATCATTGTCTTCAACAAAGCGTTGTCTTCTAACACAAAGCGTGGATACTAATCCCTATTGGCATTTCAATTGTACCCTAACTATTTCACTAAGTTTACAAGGGAAAGTAATACCATTAACCAGTTATACACACAAGATTTTCTTGGGTGATTTTACAATCCTATAAACAAATAGACACATACATCAAGGTATAGAAGCAAATTCATTTTTCAAAGCTTATTGAGCAACATTTTATGAACACTTTACTTTTCACTTTGGTGTATTATCACATTAAATGGTCATTTATGCAAGCATACGATTTCAAAAAATCTTTTCTCAATAAGCTTTACAACTATCATTTGTAATTCACATTAAAGGTTCACTTAACATTATTCTATTTAAGATTCAAATATTACAACTCTTTTTCCATTCTTCACTTTGTTGTGTTGATTTACAATATTTTACTCATTTATGATCATTAAACACTTTTTATTTCATAACTTCCATTTTTATACAATACCGTGGCATTTGAACACTTAGTTCACTTTATTAGCTCATTTTTCACTTAGGATGAACCAAATATTAATATTAACAACCAAATCATTTTATGGTATCAAGTTTCCATTACATCAATTTTACTTCACTATTTATTAGATTAATTAATCTCAATTAATCAACATAATATTAACGAAAGATTAGGAAATCAAAGGGAACTTACCTCTTGGATGCACTAAGCACACAACCTTGATATGAAGATTTCTCTCTCTATCCATGGAAACCCTAGTTCTTGAATAAAGATAGTGATGGTGGAAAACAATGATAAATGATGTTTTCTAACAAGATTTAATGAAAGAAACTTAGGTTTTTGGGTAGGGTTTCACTTAGAAATGGAAGAGAGAAGAAATGGCCATGGGAGGAGAGCTCTCCTCCCCTTATAGTTGCTACTGAAAATGAGAAGGGATGAGAAAATATCTATCTTTTCCCCTTTTTATTTGCCACACAAAAATAGGGTCAAAAAGGAAAAATATTCAATCGTGTAGTTCACAATTCATACCTATGTTAAAATCAAATTCAATGACTCCAATTTATTTTAAATAATTAAATATCTCAAAATATAATATTTCCAATATGAATTTTATATAAAATGACCAGAATGCCTTTCATGTTGGAAAACTGCACTTTATACTCCTTCTGCTTATCACTTTGCTTAAATCCAATCAAGGCACTTAATAACTCAAGATTTCCATATTTTATACTCATAAACTATAATTATCAATTATGCACGCAAATATTTGCATGTAGGACCTTTCTCGATAAAAATGGAAAAACTACAATTTAATACCTAAATTCTCCATTTTTATTCAATTCTACCCTATAAGTCCATATTCTTTACACTTACAACATTGATTATGAGGAACTCCCTTCATGCTTTTTGGCTTATTTCTCGATTGTAGGGAATTTTGCACCATATTCCCTTATACTTTTAATCCAAGTCATCCTTAGGTTCACAATCATTATTAATTCTCATTTCCTCAATTTGGTTGAATTGCACCATCATTCTTAACTCTTCCAAATTTACAATTTACTCTTTTCACATTTTCACATTATAAATTTTCCACATTGATGTTAATATCCAATATCTATTTAATTTCTTACAAATTTCCTTTATCCGACTTGCTGTCGAATTTCCTCAAAATTCACTAAACATGATCCCAGAACAATATCGAATAAGGTATTGAAAATTTTGGGGCGTTACAAATATAGCAAACTTAGTTTCAAGTTGGGAAGTGATCATGGTAGAAGTGAGAGAAAATTAAGTTAGTGTGAGGAGTTAAGGTGGCAAGGTGAAAACTTCATGATCTAGTCATGTTATTAAGTTTATTTCAACAAGTAATGCGTGAAAATGATATTAGACAAGTGTTTTGATTATGTATACTTTGTGTTATTGATATGTTAATAAAGGGAAACATAAAGAAGTTGAGAAAGAGAAACAAGTATCCATGGATTGAAAGAAGACATAGGAAGCAGATTAAAGCCATTAACTAGGTAAGTCGGTATTCTTAATAAAAGAAATTGAAATATATTCCTAAAATAAATTGTACAACTATCATGCAATTATTATAAATATTTTGCATACATGGAAATAATTATTTTCCCATCATAGATGTAAGTTGACTGTGGATGTTGTTGATTCTGTTGGACACAAAGGCATACAAATTAAAATTACAATTGTGAAAAAGTTCATAAAATGCAATTTAAAGTTACAAACATTAATATTTTAAATAACAGTTTTTATTTTGTTATTCACTCAAAATAAATGCAAGATTATGGCTATTTAAAGACTGGCGATCAGACGTTGATATGTTTTTAAGATCAAACTAAATGAATATAACTTACGAAGTAAAAGTAAAAATTATACTGTCACGTGTTCAAGATGTTTTCTCAAAGTTGAATCATCGTTCTTGATTGATTAAGTACGACAAAACAACATTTTATTATATGCAGTGGTATTTGACTTGGCATGATATCTTTTTAAAGTGAGGAAATATGGAAAATTAATAGAAGGTATAATTTAAATTCTATGAAATTTATTTGTTTCTAAAAATATAGAATTAAGAGGAGATTGTGAGAATTACATTAAAGTTAATGCAAAGTATGAGGTTTTTTTTTAAAAATATTGCCTTATTCCCAAAATATATTTGAAATTGATATAAATTCGGTATTATTGTCAACAAAATTAATTATAGGATTTAGCAAAAAAATTAGAAAACTGTTGAAGAAATTTATTAGAATTAATGAAGAAATATAATATTAACTATGGAATAAGTGTTTACATAACTGTAATTTGAACATACATTTTGCAAGAAATAGTTTTCCTAAATTTTAGATAGTTTAGCATTTAAATATTTTTATGGATTGATTTTTAATATTTTAAAATTAATTTAAATTAAACTATATAAAATTTATAAATTATTGATAAAAGTTTGTGTATAAGTTAAATTCAGTAGTGAAATATGTAGCCGTAGATATTTATTATGTAATTAAATGAAAGTAGTATATTTAATTTTTAAGGAAAAAGTTTATTACTTAAAAAAACCAAAATTAAAAATCCTTTTTTTTTAGGACTTGCTAATAGAGATATGTTGATATAAGTGACGCAGTTTAAGGGATAATTTTGATTTGGGTAGAACATGCCCTGTTCATTGTGATTTAATTTGGGAATTGAATTTTGAAATAATATGTAAAAAAAATATTTATCATCATTTAAGAGTGGTTTGGGAAAGATTGGAGGTGTTCGAAATTCAAAACGGGCAAACCAATGCAATAAAGATAAGGTTGTGCATAATGTTAGAACAATGCGCGAAGTTGCAATGCCACACATATGACATCATGATGTCACTTGCTATTTGGGTGATGTTGTGATGTTGCAACGGGTGGCGTTGTAGGTGAATGTCATGATGTACCGATAGACACTGTCACGACGTCACCCTCTAAGTTACATAAAAACACTCTAAATTATATCAAATCACCTTTAAACACTTTAAAACTTACCAATAAGTTCCAATAAATCTTTGAACAATGTCAAAACATAATTGAGCTCAAAATCAACTTGAAAACATGATCAAATCAAAAGCACACTCAACGCTACTTTGATAGAGTTAAAAACATTAACACAATTCATAAAACTCGCACATTTAATATACAATACACTTAGTTCAAGTACATTCCATGTCAGACTATTCTAATAGAATTTACAACACATATATACAATACAACCTCCATTTGAAAGGTGATAAGGAGCTCTCAAGTCAAAATATCAACTTCTCAATGGATCCAATACCTACTCATTTAAACAACTAACAGATGCGCTCGAAGAGCTTAGTAAGTAACCAATGATAAACTTACTTATCCTATCCTATCCTATTATTACTTTTGAGCCCCTTAGTAGGAAATATCCGAGTTCATTTATGCCATACTTAGTCATTATAGAAGATCTAACCTTGATTATCGAATAATAGGGCTCAACTTATCTGTTAATGGTTTGTTAGCCATTCGCACTATAAAGGCAAGCATATTAAACTAAACATACATACACTTGTCACAATTTTTCGTAAGTTTCACTTCTTAATTCCTTACACATATAGCCAAAAACTTCATTGTCAAGCCTTTCATTATGAAAATAGTAAAAGTAGAAATTCAATTTCTTATATTCTCTTAAGGCTCTTTTATGAAACTCATTTTGAAGTGCCACCCTTAATTAATCATTTACTCAATTTGGTCATAAATGTTTAGAGATTGATATCTTATCACTCTACATATTTATGTATTTAATTTCTTTTTAACACATCCGACTTTTAGCCTTTAACACATTACAACTTATTCCTATATAACAATTCTTATACATAACAAGTCACATCATTAATGTTTTAATTCATTTCTATTTAGTAAACTATAGAAAAAAGGAGACTTAGATACACGGGAACCATCCAGAACACACCAATGAGCAAATACGTGCTATGTTGTAAGGTGTCATATCACATCTCTCCTAAACACACCAGAGAGTAATGTAGTCCTAAGCCTCTCAAAACACACCAAAGAGCATTGAAATGCTTAGCCTGAATGCATCAAAGTATGCTTGTGACTGCATAGCCCTAAAGTAAAAAAAAGTGCACATAAAAGGTGTAGGGCCCGAAGGTAACAGAACACCAACATAACATAATTCCATATCTAATTGCTATTGGCATACTAATCATATCCTAGCTTTTCCACTAAGTTTACTAGGGCATGTTATGATCATATAAATCAAATATTAATCAAGCTCGTTGTATAATTATTTTTATTCATTCAGAAATAGATTATGAGTCATAGAATTCACATCATACTTACTACCGATATGGAGTCAAATTGAAAGTTTCAAAGATTGTTTTGACAATTCTTTGCCTTAACTCACATTTGATACATTAACTCTCTTGCATATATACATGCTCCACTGAAATCATTTTCAGACTTATAACCATATTCATTGTTCTCATTATGGCTTCAATGAATCATTGTTAACAATTTTCATTTATTGCTAACATTTTCATAATGATTTCCAAAAAGGGGTCGTTATGACCTCACACTTAGCCAATTTTCCATAATTCATAAACACACATATGTTCCTACATTTTTAAATTACATTTAAATAAGTTTTTATATTTATCAACAACTTTGCAACATATAAAGCCATAGTAACATTTTAACATATTATTCTTATTAATGAAAAAGTTCTTGTTTATTCCTAAGTTACAATTCACATTCATTAGTCATACCATGAAAATCAAGTTTGCAAAACATATGACTAGTTACTATAACACTAAATAATCAAGGCTTAACAGCCTTAACTTCCTAAGTCACTCATTTTCAACACTTGGATTCATAAAATTTACACACATAAATTACCATATCATTTTCACATTAATTTTATAATTTCATAGATTTTTGTAAGAAAATGAACATAAGATAAATATGAGTATCCAAGGGTACTTGTTAAAAAAAATCTAGTTCAAAAACGGTTTTCTTGCATAGCGGAAAAATAAAAATTTTGTAAAATAAGCTGGTTTTTTGATATTTATAGCAATAAACTTTTTCCTGAAATAATACCTGTGCTTTGTGTTGGATTTGGTGCCTTGAGTGTAATATATTCGTTTATAAACATGTAATTTTTTTGAACAGATTAGTTAATAAAACAAATTCATTAATTACATTAATGTACTTTATATAATTGTCCTTATATGGTTTTCACATACAAAGCAAAATGAAGCAAATGTTGCTTATTAGTTGTCCAACGTTCAAACTAATACTAAGCGGTATTATGTGATTGGATCGTAATACAGAAAGACAACTTATATTAGTAGACAAACCTAAACATATCCTTAGTCTAATCAGAAATGAGCAAATCAATTGAAAAGACTAATATGTCGTCTATCAAGTCCAATTGGGGAGATATTTTGTCTTGGGCATCACAACAAATAACTCCAAGAAGATAAAGATATAGATGTGACTGACTGTACTAAAAGTACATCGGATTGGACCTAAGATGAATAGATTCTGAATTCATTTATGGATTTATTCACTTGTGATGTTCATAGTGTGATACACCTAAATCCTGAGTGGATGACGGACTATGTATACGTGACTAGTACACTTTGATGTAAGTAAAAGCTTGAGTTTGAATAGATAAGGAATTGAAAGTTGATGCGTTGGGTGTATGACTTTTGCACTATGTAGCATCATGCACAACAATGAAATTTATAGCTCGAGACATGGGTAAATGATATATTCTCATTGGCATTAATGGTTGATGAAAAGTAAACGTGGTCACGGGTCGTTCATCTTTGTGATGAATGACTTTATTACTATTTGATAGTAATTTTATTTTTATGAAGGAAGATGTAATGGTTACTGTGAGAAAAAATAAGATCATATTGGGAAAACAAATATTATCACAAAGAGATTAACGATATCCTATGAGGGTAACACACTCATAACAATGTCATTGGATAAGCACTAATCAAGTTACTTTCATAATGGTATGCCGTTCGGGAGAGTTCAATTGCAATACTATAGTGGAATGACTTGGTGACTAAATGAGTTTATAATTAATAGGTGATAAGATGGAA
Source organism: Gossypium hirsutum (assembly GCF_007990345.1). Classification (NCBI taxonomy): domain Eukaryota; kingdom Viridiplantae; phylum Streptophyta; class Magnoliopsida; order Malvales; family Malvaceae; genus Gossypium; species Gossypium hirsutum. The sequence continues at coordinate 24,349,612 of NC_053438.1, read as the reverse complement.
CTTAATTATAAATCATTTGAGCCTCAATTGCATATGTCCAACTAATCTATCTACTAACTCATTGAAACTAGAAATGAATTGCATGTTGAATCAAATTAATAAAAAAAATGAATAGAAATGGTGAAATGGAGAAATAGGAAACATTTAGAAATGATTATGGTTTTTTCCAAAATTAAAATAAAAATGGAGAAATGAAATCATTTGGAAATGAATGTGGTTTTCTCCAAAATGAAAATGAAAATGAAAATGAAAATGCCCTGAAAAATGAATTTATGTTTTTCAAATAAAATGATGCTCGAAAATGGAAATAGATCATTTGGTCATAGTGAACGATTGAATGTGAAAAAATTAAATATATTTTCTTATAAATTCTTTTATGGTAAAGTCGTCATAATTTTAATGAAATTAGAATTAGGTTGAGAACATTATTTAATTGGAAATATATTAAAGTTTATTTTTGGAAATAGAAAAACAAGTATTGGGTTAAAATCTTGAATAGTACTCGTAATTGGACCCGATATGGAAGAGGCCCAAAAGCCTTTTCTTTTATAAGGTGGGACGACAAATCCTTGTATTGTTAAATAAGGTTATCGCCTCTTACATCCTAGTTAAACTAGGATTTCATTTTTCTAGTCGAAATAAACTTCTACAATTCAACAAGAGTTCTACCTTCGCTCCATATAAATAGATGGCACATCTAGGGCTATTTACAGAATTATAAGATATTGTTACTTTGCTGAAAAATAGAGAGAATTTTATTCTCAACTATTAAAAATATTTTTTCGGAATAACAATTCTGTCGGTTTCTATTTTGGGAAGAATATTTTTGTTTTAACCCAAAAGAAAATAAAACTATTTCTAGTTCTGTGTTTTGATTCAATTTGGTCAAGCCCACACTCAAAGCAATTTGTCGTACAAGAATAGCGAAGAAGATTGTTTGGTTGAAAGTTGGGAATGACAAGAATCTATCTATTAAAAAATACATGTACGATTTCAGTCTAAGGTTTATTGCTATAAGTATCACAAACCGGGTCGATTTTTGAAAATTTAATTTTTTGATGTGTAAGAAAATCATTTTCAAACAAGGTTTTTTCCAACACTTTGAGTGAAATGAATCCTTGGCGTTTTGGGCTTTCTACTGAATGTCCTTCTCTCCTATTCTTGTACCACGAATTACTTCAAGTGTGGGCTCGAACAATTTTGAATCAAACACAGAACCAAGAATAATATTTTTACTTTCAGTAGGAAAGTAAATCTCTCTCTTATAGAAACCAGTAGAATTGTTCTTCCTAGAAAATAGAATTTATACCTATAAATAAATTCTCACTATTTTTGGGCAAAATAACAATATCTGAAATTGTATGATTTTAGTCTTACCAATTCCATCTATTTATATAGAGAGGAAGTGAAGCCATATTTAAATTAGTAAAACAAAAATAATATTTATTTAATAGAAAAAAACCAATGCCTTAGTTGAACTAAGAAAGAGGGGCAGCTTGTAACGATTCAATTTCAAGTGGTGTTGAAAAATGCAGTTATGGAACCTCGTTTCTATGAACCAAGTCTATAAATATTGAATAGAGATATTTACAGAGTTAGTATAAATATATATTGAAATTTGGTTAAGCAATTTAGCCAAAATTGTGGTTAATTAATGCCTAGGGTCTAAATTGTAAAATTTCAATCACTATAGATTCTTAATTAGAAAAATGCTTAGGGACTTAGATAAAATTTTTCTAAAGGATTAAAATGGCTAATAGACAAATTTTAAATAGATGATAGTGGGATGTGATGTTGAATACCATTAGATTTAATTAATGAAAGATTAATGTTTAATTAAGTATAATTACGTAAATTAATTAAGTTTAATTAAACCTAAACTAACTATATTAGTAAAAGATAGTGGAAAAAGATTATGGGAATCATCACATTCTTCATGCTTCCACCATCCACCATATTCAAGCAATGAAGAAAAGCTTTGAAAACCCTTGATCATTCAACCATCTATTCAAGTATGTACCTAGGCATGTTTCTTTGATTTTTTTATCATGAGTGCTTGATTAAGCTAACCCATGTCTCAATTTATTCAATTGGTAAATTTTTTATAAGATTTCATTGTTGAGAATTGGATGAATTAGGTGTGAAATTGATATAAATTTAGCTTAGATTATGAAAATGACTAAATTGTAAAGCTTAACAACCTTTATTGTTAGTTTTGTTACATTAGGGAACAAATTGAATAAAATGAAAAATTATCATGAAATTGTGGTAGGAATAGAAAGTATAAGGTCCCTAACAAATAAATGTGAAATTGGATTGTAATCCGAAGCTTTAGATCGAAAGTTATGTTTGTCCCAAGTTTAGGGACTAAATTGAATATATTGCAAAATATGATTAATCTTGTATTTGATTGTGAATTTGTTGGGAAATAATATTAATATGTGTCTTGTGGCTATATATAGCTAAAGTCAACATTGAGCCATCGAGACGAAAGGGAAAAGCAATAGTTATCGACAAGTGACGCGAGACCTCGATTTGTACTATAATGATTTGAGATCATTTTAATAGTTTGTATATAAATGTTAATTGCAAATTTTAATATTGAGTTGAGTATATAATGATCATATGATTTAAACTATTGTGATTGAAATTTAATATAAAAAATATGTATTGAATTGAATTGTGTGACAGTATTGAATGTCGAGATTGTGAATTAGTCTGAGTATAGTAAAAACGAGTTTGATGTGAATTGGTAAACGATATGTATGAATTGAAGTGGTGATGACATTGAAAGGTGAGATGTGGTTATGATGTTTATTGATTCAGTGTTATCTTATTAACGAATTTGAGTACCATCAAATTAGTTGGCATGTATTAGGTTGAAAATCATCATTGTCAGGCCATCCAGGATGGTTGAATGTGTATATAGCAAAAATCATCGTTTTCGGGCCATCCGAGATGATATAATGTTCAGATATTGAATGCCATCATTGTCAAGCTATTCGGGATGGTAGAATAAGTAAACTGTGAGAACCATCATTGTCGGACCACCCAAGATGGTAAAATGTAGGAATAATGAAAGGCATCATTGTTGAGTCATCCGAGATGGTAGAATGTTGAGATATTGAATGCCATCATTGTCGAGCTATCCGGGATGGTAGAATAAGTAAACTATGAGAACCATCATTGTCGGACCACCCAAGATGGTAAAATGTAGGAATAATGAAAGGCATCATTGTTGAGTCATTCGAGATGGTAGAACATTGAAATAGTGCAAACCATCATTGTTGAGCCATCCGCAATGGTAATATGTTGTCTTTTATAAACCATCATTGCTAGGCCACTTGGGATGGTAAAGTGAGTATATAGCGAAATTCATTGTGACAACCCGAGATGACTAGAGTAGAATAAGATCTACGAAATGATGATGGAATTGGTATATTGTGTTTATATGTGTGGTTCATGATAGAAAAGACATGTAAAATAATATGTTAATTAGTGGAAAATGAGCCCTAGGGGTTGGAACAAATAGAAATGAGTCGATAGACTCTAGAAAGGGATATGAAATGATGTGTAAATGGGTTATTGATGTTAGATGATTATGGTAGTTGAATGGAAAAACGTCTATGACATAGAAGTATATGTTGATCTCATGTTTGGTATTGAATGCTATTAATTCATAAGGAATGGTACTTAACAATTAGTATGTATACTCACTTCTATCTATGATATGAACCTAATTTAGTTTATTGGCAATATATGTTTGTCCTTACTCTCATCAATTATTAATGTTAATATTATGTTTGCCACATCCAAAAAATCGGATTAGTAGAAATTGGGTTAATGAACTGAGAGTGGGCACGCCCAAATTTTTTTTAAGAGGACCTTTGCGCATTTGATAATAAATAAGTATCAAGTATAGTGATTTTGTAGTGGTGGATTTGTCCTTGAATAAATGAGTTCGAATCATTCCCCACATTATTTTCTAATTGATTCAATTTTACTTCAAATCTTAGTAAATGTCACACCATGTTTTTAAATAAATGTTGTTGGATTGTTAATAAGCAAGTGAGTTGGCCTAGCGATTAAGAGCATAAATAAATTCCATTAGGTCCCATGTTCAAATTCCCCATATCCTTATTATTTTTATTTAATTTTGGCTCATAAAACCTTGGCCAAAGTTTCCATTATCGTCCACTCCTAGTTACCATGCAAGGGAAGATACTTTCTAGTTTTAACTAGTCCACTTTCCTCCATAAACTCCCTTTTCACTCCACATGTTCCCTATGATCCACTTTTCATGCCAGTGTCCTTCAAAGCTTCCATTTTCTCCTATTTACCAAGCTTGAACCGTCCAACCCACCTAAGGTAGCCACCATTCACATTTTTTTTCATTTTGTTTTCTTCTCCTCTCTTTTGGCTGTTCATCCTTATTGCTCTTCCCTTTCTCACATTTTGTTTTATTTTAGCCTCTAAACCTCCTCATTTGCACCACTGATTTCCATTCTTTGCACCACTACTTAATATCATTCTTTATCACTTCACCACCGTCGCACAATCGTTGCACCACCACCGGACCACCACCGTTAGTCACCATTTTTTACTGATTTTTAGTTTCTCTTCACTTATTTAGTGATAATTTATCTTCTAATCCTCCTCTCTTAAGTTAATAGATTATGTCGATGTTCTAATCTAATCTATTCTTTTCTTTTATTTGGATGTTGAACTCCTCCTTAGATAAATCTCCTCTATCAAAGGATTATTGCAACGATTGCTGATCTTTCTAACTTAATCTTAATAACATAAGTATTTATGGGGAAAACCCATATAAATTTCTCAATTACTTATAACCGTGTATAGGGGATAATTTTTATATGATTATTTTTGAAGTGTTGATTTGATTATTTGGATTCTCTACACTTATAAGATATTAATTGAGTTTCTTCATAAAAAAAGAACAAGAGTAAGTTCTGTAACAGCCTATTTTCAGTGGAATTCCCACTGAAAATAGTGGTTTTGAGACCACAATTTCAACATTGAAATATTTATTTTATTATTATTTTATTGCTTAAAAGATGAAAGTAGTACTGTATAAAAATTTTGTTAAGAAATTTTACCGTTTACATATTCAATTTAATAAAAAGGACTAAATCGCGTAAAGTTTAAAAGGTGAATTCTATTAGTTAAAGGTATTTAATAGCTATAGAACCTTAATGTATGAGTCCTTATGTGGTAATTGGACCATTTGTGTTGATAGTGGAATATGATGGCTTGGTATTTTTGAAATTTGTTAAATTTTTAAAGGTTATAAAGGTAAATTAATTATTAATGATAAAATAAACTAAGTAAAATCACACATCTTCTTCGTTTTCATCAAGCCACCATCGAAATTTCTTATTCTTCTAAGCTAGGGTTAGGCCATCTTCATTTCCACTTGATTGGTATGTGTTTTGTCCCGTTTTTAATGATTTCTATGTTTTCAAGATCATTGTAGCTTAATCTAGCTAGCTTGGGGACTAATTTGTGAAACTCTTAAACTATTAGGATTTTTCCATGAATTAATATAGGTTGTTTTTGATGTTTGATGAAAGAAAATGGATAGTTGTTGTTAGATAAATAATTTTTGTTAAGTGATTTTTGATGAATTTTTCAATTAGGGGTTAAATTGAGAAATGTGAAATATTCATGGTGTAAAATATGAATTAATGAAAAGTGTGGGTTGTTATAAGTTTTTATGATATCCGGCTAGGCTTGGGTAGGGATGAAATTGCATGAATTTCATTTTACGAGCCTAAGTACTAAATTTTAAAGAAATTAAAACATTAGAGGTAAAATTGTAATTTTGCTAAAATGTGAATTTGGGTTAAATTGAATAGAATGGTTATTGAGTTAATTTGAATTTACTCATTTAGATCAAGATAAACCACGTACGACTCTAGATCGAGGAAAAGAAAAAGTTTCGGATTAGTCGACTTTATTTTCTACGTTTATAGTCGAGGTAAGTTCGTACGTTTAAATAGTTTTTTAATTATGATTTAAACTCTATTATTGCATAATATTAAATTGTGTGATGATGGAACAACCTAACAATATAACGGTGATCATCAACGAATATGAAAAGGGATGGCTTCGGCTATTGGTTATGAAAAGGGATGGTGACGACCACTAAATTATGAAAACGGATAGCCTTGGCTATCGAATTATGAATAGTGATAGCTTCAGATATCGAATTATGGAAAGGGATAGCCTCGATTATCGAATAAAGGAAAGGGATGTGTCAACCATCGTATTATTACCTCGTGTGAGCTTTGGTACGAGCTTTCAATGTAATTTACATTATTATGATGGAAGGTAGGAAATGTGTACCTTTATGGTAATGAAAAGCATGAATGTATATATATAAACTTATGAATTAGTTAATATCATGTTGAATTGATTTATAGATGCATTGTGAGTTTATAATGTATTGACAAGCTTAAACCATATCTGTTACGAGCTTACTAAGCATGACATGCTTAGTCTGTGTTTATTTTTTTGTGTTTTGTAGTTTATCGGAAGCTTGTTCGGGGTGGAAAGTCGTCAGAGATATGTCACACTATCTATCCGCTTTATTGGTACTTTTGGATGTTTTTAAATTTGGTTATAATGGCATTAATAGGTATTTTGGTTATTAAAATGGCCATTTGATTTGGATTGTGTTTTGGTATTTTATTGGTGTAATGGCATAGTTTGGTATGTATATTGATGGTCTTGAATTGGTTGATGTTTTGGCTTGTTAAGTTTGAATGTTTAAAGATGAAATGGTAACCTAAAATAAATGTTAAAAATTAGCTTGTGATTGTTTGAAATGTGGTGAATTGATGCTTGTTATGTAGGACCTATATGGTTATTTGGTATTAGTTGTGGATTGGCATATTTGGTACCTAATGGCATGTGATGGCTAGGTAAGTTAAATGTTTTGAATTAATGCAAATTTAGTTAGAAGTTAGATGGTTATTTTGATCAATTTGAGTGCATGGTTAACATGTTTGAATGTTGTCATTTGAAGTGCCTATGGGGATATTGATTGTTTGCGTATATATCATGTTTGATTAGCTAGAATATGCATGATTTTGGTGCCTTGTTATGGCCTATGTATATGTGAAATTTTGGTTGTAGGTATATATCATATTGGGTGAGAAAAATGACTTGTAAAATGAACTATTTTCGTCCACACGGGCAAAGACACGGGCGTGTGTCTTAGCCGTTTGTGACATACGGTCATGCGACATGGCCGTATGTCCCTTGTAGCTTTCAAAGGGTTACAAGTTAGGCTATTAGACGGCCTAGCACACGCCTGGCACACGGGCGTATGGCTTGGCCGTGTGACCTAAGTCAGTGAGTTACACGGGTACGGACACGGGCTGGGACACAGCCGTGTATACCTACTTCAATGCCTACACGACCTGAGACATGGGTGTCACACGGCCTAGGCGACATGGCCGTGTGACCCATGTAGTGTTGAAAATTTTCAATATTTTTTGAAAAATTCTCAGAGTTTTTGATTTAGTCCCGATTTGTTTCTAACGCGTATTTAGGGCCTCGAGGGCTCGTTAAGGGACAATATGTATGTTTTGACTTGGTTTTAATATGTTTATTGATATGATATGAAATGTTTTTAAGAATGTGTTCATATGATTTGAAAACTCTGGTAATGCTCCGTAACCCTATTTCGGTAACGGATACGGGTTAGGGGAGTTACATTTATTGGTATTGGAGCTACGATTTAGCCAATTCTCAGACTGAATGTAGCGTGTCTAAGTTTAGCTATACATGCCATTATATAGCCTGTGATAGTGTGATATCTTCTCACCATTTTATAAAATGTTTTCTTATAGCAATGACATCCAATCAAGCCGACTCTGATGAAGTCGAATGTAATGTGGAAGCCTCCGTACACGGAGTAACATCTAGTGGTTTAAGGCCCATGTCTGAGGGTCGAGGAGGAGAAGCTAAAGAAGCTTTCTTCCAAATGATGAGTGAGTGGTTTTACGAGTTCGTACGAACGAATTAGGTGGATCAACGACCTCCACCCCCACCTGTTCCCCAACCAGTTCCCGTTATTCCTCAAGGTGTGGAAATAGTACGAGTTAATAAGCTGTCAGTCAAAAAAAGTCGCAAATATGGGGCTAAAGAATTCTGAGCTACAGTTGATGATGATACTAAGAGAGAGCTAAGTTTTGGTTAGAGAATACAATCCGAGTTTTCGACGAGTTCTCTTGTATACCAGTTGAATGTGTCAAGTGTGTAGTATCCCTACAAAAAGATTCAACATATCAGTGGTGGAATACCTTGATTTCAGTTGTACCGAGGGAGCGATCGATTGGGAATTCTTTCAAAGCGAGTTTAGAAAAAAGCATATTAGTTAGAGATTTCTGGATCAAAAGCGTTAAGAATTTCTTGAGTTGAAGCAAGGTCGTATGATAGTATCAGAGTATGAACGGGAGTTTGTTCGATTGAGTAAATATGCCTGGGAGTGCATTCTGACCGAGATTGCATGTGTAAACGTTTGAAGACAGATTAAACGAGGATATAAAGCTTCTAGTTGGGATTCTTGAACTGAAAGAATTTTTTGTTTTAGTTGATAGAGCACATAAAGCTGAGGAGCTTAGCAAAGAGAAAAGGAAAGCTGATTTTGAAGCCAGAGATTCAAGAAAAAGGTCAATCGGAAAGTCATATCAATCACAGTCAAAGAAATTGAAGAATACCATAGTCATTCGATTGCTTTAGTGGGATACCCTAATAGAGACTGAGGCAAACATTATGCAAGTTCCAAGATGCAAGCTACATCTGTGGCTAGTGTAGGTAGCGTTAAAGATAATAAACCTGATTGTCAACGGTGTGGACGTAGACATTTTGGTGAGTGCAGAATGAAAGACGAGGCGTGTTTCAAATGTGGTTCTTTTAAGAATTTTATTCGTGATTGCTTAAAAATATCTGAGAAAGAGAAGCTTCAGAATGTTCAACCCAATAACACTACCACGAAGGGTAGACCACATCGTAACCCTAAAAATACGAGTGGTAGCCGTGGTGGAACAAAAGACTCTATTATGGGATTTGAAGCATGAGCACCAGATAGGGTTTACATTATCCGCACATGGGAGAAAGCTTTTGTGCCAGATGTTATTACGAGTACTCTTTATTTTTGACACTAATGTGATTGCTTTGATTGATCTTAGATCAACCCATTCGTATGTATGCACGAATTTAGTATCTAGTCAGAATTTGACTCTTGAGTCCATTGAATTCGTGATTAAAGTGTCGAACCCCCTAGGTCAGCATGTTTTAGTTGATAAAGTTTGCAAGAACTATCTGTTAATGACTCAGGGTTATAGTTTTTTTGACTAATTTGATGCTATTGCCATTGACGAGTTTGATGTGATTTTGGGTATGGATTGGCTAACTCTACATGATGCAACTTGATTGCGATATTGAGTGGCTAGGCCACAACATGGTGTGTTTTTAGATGAACGTGTTCTAGGGAATGCTTTATTGGTGTGTAGGGGAGATGGGTAGGAATGTTTTTGAAAAACTTACATTGATTTTTGAAAAAGCTCTGCATTGACATTCTCATGAACCTTGATATATGTGAGATGATGTAGAATCTAAGTGTTGCTATATTCATGAAATGTATGGCTTAAATATTGTTCTCTTTTATGTCGAATTCACACTAGGCTTTAAAATCTCATTCCTTTAAATTTTCCTACTTTTCAGATAACCTATGAGGTTAGGACTTGGATATGGCTACCAGAGAACTTTGTCAAATGTTTTCATACATAAGTATTTTAATTTAACTTTAATACTTATTTTAGGACTGTAATAATTTGTTTATGGACTGTGGCATGGAACATTACCATGGGGATTTTTATTCTGTTTTGCATGACTTGATTGCATGACATTAAGTTTTAAAAACTGCATAAATTAGTGTTTGATAAGATTATGCATGGAACTTGGTTTTTATTAAAACCTAACAAAAACACTATTTTCTGCCATGACAACGAAAATATGTTTTAGACAAAGATACGACTTAGTTTTTGAGGTTTTAAATTGACTATTGATGTTTTATCGAATTTACATGAAATATTGATTTTAAAAAAAATATGATTTTAGCAAAAATTTTCATTGCTATTTTTACAAAAAATTGCTAGTATTACATTTTTTCTGTTGCGATTCTGATAAAAGAGTTTTTAATAAAATGAGACTTAGTTTTCAAGATTACTAATATTCAAAAATGACGTTTTAAATATATTTGAGTTTTGAAGTTAATATGTTTTTTCGAAATAATGGCGAATAACCAAATTCTTTAGTTTTGAATAAATGAATGATTTGAGATATGATTGAAATTATGAAAGTTTTGAATAATGATCAAACGTTTACAAAATACCGAAATCATCGATTTCTAAAATTTCTCATGTTTTTGAGAAATTATATTGAACATTCGATTTCACTAGTTTTGAACGATTTATGCAAATAGTTTAAAAAGTATGTTTGAAAACTATAAAAGATTTTGTAGGCCATTCCGATGGCCATTGTAGCTTTTTGAATTTGGTCATAATGACTGGGTCGGGTTTGGGAGGTTACAATGTTATCTTGAATCATGAAAGTACCACTGAGCTTTATTAGTTAGCGTACGATTTGTTTATTTCGTGTGTAGGTTGTTTATTTCGTGTGTAGGTATAAAGTATCTTCAAGCTTCGGAAGGTGAATCTAGTATCCAGATCATAACTTCAGACTCAATGAAGTTCGTATAGTTCTTTTCAATTTGTTTAAGGCATATAACTAGGATTAGTTAGTTCAAATTGTAAATGGTGAATTTTGGGCAATGATGTTGTGAATGAATGAAATGGTTAATGGCTATCCATGGTAAAGATGTTGTTGATTGGATATTTTATATTCAAATATGTTAGAGGTGGAAAAGATTAGTTTGGGGCCTTATGGTCACCTATGGAAGTCTTGTGTTAGCTTGGAAACATATGAAAATTTGGAGTTAGTGAACTGCCATGAAAGTCGTGACTTGACACCCTGAATGTTGTGACATCATGCTATCTCATCATGACCTCCCCTGTTTGAGGTCGTGACATTGATTTTGTTATATATTGAAAACTTTACAAATTGCTCCTCAGTTTGGGAAGCTTGGCTATTCTCTTCAAAGTCATGACACCAAGCCTTGAGAGTTGTGACACCCACTTAAGATATTTTGAAAAATTTTCAATTTGGACTTCGTTCGACCTCACAATGGTATTAAGCTTTTTTAAGCTCGTATTTGATCTGGGAATGATTGTATAGCGTGTTTTATGCATGAAATGCACATATTTAAATGTTTAATGATGGTATTTGAATATAGTTGATCGTAGTTTCTCCGGCAATAAGTGTGGCATCCTATAGCTCAAACCTGACAATTGGGTCGGGTATGAGGTGTTACACGACTAATTGGGTGTGTCTCCTTTCATATGTATTATGATAGGTATTCGGGCGTTTCCTGTATTATGTCCAATTATATGTGCTTCATGAACTTTGGACCTAGCACTTTGTAATTTAATCCAACCCAATACATGTTTTTTCTATTTCTAAAAAGAAATATTATTTATTAAATTAATTTAAGAAAATTAAATTTTCCAATTAAATAATTTTATCAACCCAATTCTAATTTTGTTAAAATCATGACAACTTTACCATAAATGAATCTATGAGAAAATATATTTAATATCTACATTCAACGGATTCACAATGACCAATTAATTTAATTTCATTTATGAACTTTAATTATTTAATTAAATAATAATTTAAAAATGTAACACCCTATACTCGGCCTGATCGCCAAGCCCGAATATCAAGATTCCGCACCACCATCTTATGTCATACTCATAGTAAATTGTAACATTATTAAGAAATCATCCTCTTTATCAATGAACTTAGAAATTTTTAGTCAAACACATATCAATCATCATTGGAACATGCCAAACATACTTTAAATAAACTTATAATAATGATTAAACATGCATTAGGACCACTTAGCAAAATTTTAGACAATCACGTAGGAATCGATACTAGGATAAGGGTATCGATATTTTCCTGGTTCAGTATCGATACCGTTTGCAAAATTTGTACCAAATCAGTATTTTGTTTCTTGCTTAAAAATCCAAACCTCAAAAATTATCAGTACCTTTACCACTGTATCGATAATTCTACCCCGAGTATCAATACTCATGATAGGGTATTAATACCAAAGTACGATTCTGACTTCCTTCATATTTCAAATCACAAAGGTATCTTTTTTACATCATGAATATCGGTACCTCTACTTCAGACTAGAAAAATACAACATTCATGAGCATATAAGACATTCCAACATGTACCAATTCATCATGCTATCATATCATCATCAAATAAATGTAAAAATGATCGTAATAAACATAATGACAAATATCATTAAAAGTCTACCACATTTCCTTATTTCCAAAACAAAAAAAATAATGATAACACTTACGGAAACACCGAAATAGACTTGCTTGGATCACCTCTCAGAACCATATTTCTCACACCAGCACACCACTAATCTGCAATGGTTTAGAAGAGAGTGGGTGAGCTTAACAAGCTAAGTGAATGCTTAGAAAAACTACCATGAAAATAATTCATCAAACTTTAATAAAGCAACCAAATAGCACAACCTTAAGAGTTCCAACCTTAGTGTCATAATATACTTACTCGTGCATTATTTTCTAGTTTATTTACATGGTGATCATATTCACTTCTAAGCATATGTCACATTACACAAATAATCACATAACATTTAAGCATATATCACAATACTTATTTAATCACAATACATTCAAGAATATATCACAATACTCAAAACATGTTTATAGATAAATTGCATAATGGTCACATATCATATAAATCCATATCACAATACACACATATTCATAATTTAAGATAATTTGGCACTTGAGCTATGAAACATGAAAGTGAGCTCTATCATCACTCATTGGATACATGGATCTCCAACACACCAGATAGACTCATAGAGTCAAACATGTCCCAGAAGTGAAACATAAAGCTAACACTCTCCTTATTTCCCCTTACATGTCCCGTTGAATGGAGCTTAGCTCACATTGCCTTATCCCTTCAACATATCCCAGGGCCTCAGCGACCAAAATCACTGTACATATATGTAACACCCCAAACTCGGCCTAGACGTTAAGACTGAATCTGGCGGTGTCACATTGAGGTGTTTAGCAAAAATTGAACTCATTGGTAAAAAATGTTTCTAATGTTATAAAAACCCCTTAACGAATAATAAACAAATCACTAGTCAAAATGTTTGCCTTGTTATCTGATATTGTTTTAATACGCTGGTCTAAAATCGCGAAAGCTTTTTAAATTCTATTGTTAATACTCGTGTCTTTGAAAACAGTAATTATTTATAAAAAATTCGTCTTCTCCTAACTAGTAGTTTAAAATAAGTAAGCAAAGCCCAATTAAAAATTAAAACCAACTTAAAGGCCTTATGACACAAAAACAAAACCCAACTTAATATTAAAATAAAAAATAAAAGCTAAAGTGAACAGCAGTGATTGTGTGGCCACCTTTGAGTCCCTCGCAGCACGAAACCGCCTATGGCTGAGGATTACCTTCACAGTTAAAAGGAGAGGGTGGGTTTACGAAACTCAATGTGTAATCTCCTATCAGTCAAACAATGTACAACATGCAGTAACATTCTGGGCCTGAGCTCTAAGCAGTAACAGTGGAATGTGGGCCTTAGCCCATTTCAGTAACAGTGTGAACCTTAGCCCAATACAGTAACAGTGTGGGCCTTAGCCCAATATAGTAACAATACAGTGCAGTGATGCAACCCAACCCAATCCAACCAACACACCACTCTGTACCACCAACACACCATGTAGAGATAAAATCGACCCACCCAACCAACACACTAATAGGTGGCAGTAACAGTATATGTGGCAAAGCCCCCAGTAGGTCCACAGTCGTCTTGGGCGACTCGTGCGACCTTATCAGTACAGTACACTTCCTCCAAAATAATATCCCGACCCCATGCAGTATGTCATGTCATAAATCATGCGTGTATGCAGTACATCATCCTCAGTAACAGTCATATATATATCATAGAGAAAATCTATCATACATACGTTTCGACTCCTAGGGGTATATCAGTCATTTTACCCAATGGGGGTGTTTCGGTCATTTTACCCTTTAGGGGTATTTTGGTCATTTTACCTTTCGAGGGTATTTCAATCATTTTACCTTCGAGGGTATTTTAGTTATTTTACACTTTAGGGGTATTTTAGTCATTTTACCTTTCAAGGGTATTTCGGTCATTTTACCTTTAGAGGGTATTTCAGTCATTTTACCTTTTGGAGGTAATTCGGTAATTTTACCCTTCAGGGGTAATTTGGTCATTTTACCCTTCGGGGTTAATTCGGTCATTTTACCCTTCGGGGGTAATTCGATCATTTTACCTTTTGGGGGTAATTCAGTCATTTTACCCTTCGGGGGTAATTCAGTCATTTTATCTTTTAGGGTTATTTCGGTCATTTTACCCTTCGGGGGTATTTCGATCATTTTAGCCTTCGGGGGTATTTCGATCATTTTACCCTTCGGGGGTATTTCGATAATTTTACCATTCGATGGTATTTCGGTAATTTTTCGGTCTAAGACCAGGGAAACGACCATGGAGGCCTCTACAGTCTAATGCCCAATTTCGTGGGCTCAATTTTTTGCACGAGCGATTGCACATTCATGTGGCCTCGATTGTCGTGCTATGGTTGCAGTAGAGTGCAACATCCACGTACACCAACCTAGATTCAACATAATCCAACGTCAGTCCTTTAACCGTTAGGGTGAGACACCCTCTTTTACAAGACACAACCCAAAAATCACTATCTTTACCTTGCTTGTATGAGGGCAACACTACTGTTCCAAACTGCTAAGTCAAAAGTGATCACACACTGCAACAATAATTTGAACCACAACAATGACCTTCATAGACTAAACTAGGCCATAACAGTGGCCAGGAGGGGTATTCAGCTTTAAGATAAAGAATGGAAAGGAACCGATTAAAACGAAAAGTGAGGCGTATCGCAACTTACTGATAATCTGCAATACTTGTAGACTTGAACAGCAATAGCGGCGAAAAGAAGTTCAGCACAGGGAGTGATCGAATAGAGGAGTACAATCGGCTAAACCCCACACAAAGAAATGAAATAGTTCTTAGTTCAAAAGGAAAAATAAAATAATACCAGGTAAGAATCAAAACAGAGAGAGAGAGAGGAAAACATTCAGTCAAAGAAAAAAAGAAGGGGAGGAAGGGAATTCAGCTAAGAGGGAGATGGAAAGGGAAAAGGGAAAAAGAAGGTTTGGCAGCAAAAAAGGAGAGGAGAAGGGAGAGATATTTGGCCAACAGAGAGAAGAGGAAAGGAGAAAACGGAATAGGAAAATGTACAAACCCAAGAAGAACTTGCCAAAAACAATAGCTGCAATACGAAATTGACCAGAACCAAACAAGCAGAGAAAACAACACAGGACTCCAATTGCACAAAATGTCAAAAGCCAAATTCGACACTAGCAATCCCCTTAGCCGAATTTCCTAGAATGCCAGAGTCCAATTTTAGCACAGCTCTTCCTCTCAACAACTTCTCGATTCTCTCCACAAATCTCTCCCCTTCGGCAGTATTTCACTCCAACTTTGCGACTTACATGGCTCAAGCAGCAAAATAAATACCCCATTGCGCAACCCAGGACTTGAACCTCAGACCTTACAATTACACAACACACCATCTTGCCACCAGACCACAAGCTCTCTTTGTGTCATAAAACAAACACTATTACTTATAAGGTCTATATGCCAGTGTCCAGATTCATTTAAGTGCAAAACCAAAAATTCTGCAAATGCCAAGACTTGAACCTAGGCTTCTCAAACACTCCCATATACCCTCAAATCACTTAGCCATTAAAGCAAACAAGCAATTTATGTCACTTTCGTGCACAACTAAATATTTATGTGCAGTCTCCTAACTGTTCACTTGTTCAAAACCTATTTCTTCTAGGCCCGAAATTCGGGATGTTACAATATAGGTGAGTACTCACAATCCTATGGCATGCCAACTATATCTAACAGTTTCAAGATTAGAAGGCCAAAATATCCGAAATAAACACATATCACTTACTGATAATCTGTGCACTATCACCGCATATTTGCATTTTTAGCAAAATACTGTCACTAACATTTAACATGTAAATAACATGTACACATTTGCACTTTCACAATAGTTATCATATCCACATATCACATGTTATAGTATCTCATCTGAATTAACATATTCACAAATACATAAGTATTTTATTCACAATATAACATAGGTATGAGAAAGCTTACACTCAGAATTTAGAGTAAGGGTTTAGGATACTACTAAATTCCCAAATAACGTATTGAATCATGTCCACAAGCAATTATTCCAAACATTTGCTAATTACGATTTCGTCGAAAAGCCGAAAGCTCAAACTAGCTTTTCCTTGCCTTTATCTTTACTCGTAGAGGGTTCTAACGAATTCGGAACTTCAACACAACAATTCACACAACAATGCATTCATTAATCAGCTAAGACCTCACCACAAGCAATAAAAAACATAGGCCTAAACTAAGTTCTCGTGTACCTTAAACCTTTAACATAGTCAACTTAAAACTCAAATATCTCAGTCTATACTCAATAATTTTGCCTAAAAAAATTCCGTTCATCTTATAATTCACCTACGACTAATTCCCAACCTTTAAACTACAACAAAATACTCAATTCATGGTATGAACTTTTTTGACATATTTTATGGCTATTTTCTAAAAATTCATTAAAACGTTAGAAATCTTTAACGAAAATTTAAAGTAAGTTTAGAAACCTTCTTATCATGTCAAAACTAATTGAAAAACATTTTGAAACCACATTTTTACCAAAAATCCCAAAATTGACAATTAACAACCCAATTTTAGCTTTTATTAAAAACATGTGATTTAATGGCTAAAAATTCAGTTTTAAAGACTAGATAACATTAGAAACTCATAAGGAACCGAATCATTATGTTAGTTGACAAAAAGCCAAGAGTTTGAGCAAAAAACTGAAAAACCCACAAGCTTGACAATGGGGCAAACTAAGGTGTTTTTGGGTGTTTTTCTTAACTTTTATGGAGATTTATAACTTAAGAGATGATAGAAATTAAAAAGAATTAGGATTTGGAATTCAAAATTGATTGGGAGAGTTGAGAGATCTATGGATGGCACAAGTATGAGACGAGAAGAACACACCTGAAAATATAATTATAAATGGGGGCTTTTAGGTTGGATTTTAAAATCTGGTCTTATTGCCTTGTAAAAACTTACAATTTTGACTCTTTTATAAATCAACACAATTTTAAAAATTGAAAGTCTTTAAATCTCTTTTTCAAAAATTGATTTAATTTTCTAAAAACTATAGTAAAAAAATTACCGATAAATCATGTCACAGAATTCCAAACACTCTAAGGCTAAAATCACTAAAATACCCCTAAAACTCATAGGCCCTATTTTGGGGTGATACAGAAAAAGTGAAATTAGTTTTCATGTCATTTCCGTACTTAGTGAAAAACTACATTCATTTTTGAATGTAACCCACTTCTCTAACTAGTAGAGGGACCGATTAGACATATGTAATTACGGATAAAATGATTTATAATTAAGTTCCAACTTTTCGCTTATTAATTATAAACTCATTTAGTCATGAAGTCATTCCACTATAGTATCGTAACTTAACTCTCCCCAATTATATATCATTACAGAAGCTACTCAATTAGCGCCCTTTCAATGACCTTGGCATGAGTGTGTTACCTTAATATGATATCCTTAATCTTTTTGGGATAAATCTGTTCCCCCAATATGATCCCTTTTTTATCTCATGGTAACTATTACATCTTCTTTCATGAGTGACAAATATGATGCATGACCATGTTTACAAATGCCAATGAGAAATGAGAGGATATCATTTACCCATATTTTGGGCTATGAATTCCACTATTGTAAATGATGCTATATACTATAGAAGTTGTATACCTAACGCACCAACTTTTGGTTTCTTATCTATTCGAACTCTGACTTTTACTTACCTCAAAGTACAGAAGTCACGCATACATAGTCCATCATTTGCCCAAGAATAAGATATGCTACACTATGAACGTCACAGCTGAATAAACCCGTAAATGGATTTAGGATCTATTCCACTTGGATCCTGTTCAATGTACTGTCAGGCCAATTTGTCATATTAGTCTTTCTATCAATTTTCTCATTTCCGATTAGGCTAAAGACATGTTTAGGTTCATCCACTAATATAAGTTATCTTTCTGTATTACGACCTGACCACGTAATACCGATTAGTATAGTTGAAACATTAGAAAACTAGTGAGCTAATATTTGCTTCTATTTTGCTTTGCATGCAAAACCCACATGAGGACAATGTACAAAGGATATTAATGTAATTCATGAAAAGTTTTATTAAACTAATCTATTAAAAAATTACAAGTATACAAACGAATATACTACATTTAGAGCACCAGATCGAACAGTACTTACCTCTTGATGCACCACACTCAAAATCAAGCCTCAAATCTCTTGAATCCATCCTCCTCAAGGTTGAAATTTCCATTTTCTACCAATTTCTCATTCTCTCATATTCAAGAATATAAAAAGTTAGTATATAATTCAACCAAGTTTCCTCTTAGAGACCAAACTCAAATATTAATCTAGGAGAAGTTTAAAAGCACCATTACTACCCTTTATGAAGCTTTCTCTCACTAGCTTTAACTTTCTCTCTCTAGACTCAACCAAACCCTTGTCGAAAATTGAGAGATTAAAGGTAGAAACGAGTTTTGGAGATTAGTTTGGGTGTTGGCTTTTAGAAAATTTTAAAGAAATATCGTGAAAAATGAGAAAGGAGAGAACCTCCATAGGAGAAAGGGCTAGTTAATTGAAGCAAGAAGAGGGGTTGATAGCGGTTCCTTTCATCCTTTTCCAAATTTAAAATATCATCCAGTTGGGCCAAATAAGGATGGAAAAACCCAAATTTCTTGATAGATTCCAAATCGATCCTCTCCAAATGGAGTTGAGTTTTTTTAAAAAAGTGGATGTAAGGCAGGGTAGGGTGGATTTTTTTGTGACAATGAGTATAAAATGATTATGGAAGTTGCTTATCCACTCTAGCTTGCTCGACTGAATGAAATTTCTATTTTATGTTTAAATAAATTTAATTATTATTTTTAAATATTTACTTAACTTTAGAAAGATGGAAAATTTTAAATATAAGTAGTAAAAGTTAAATTGAAGCGGAGGGGGTGGGGATTGATGCATCCAACATCCATAAAGGTGGTAGTGACTTTCAAGATTATATATCCATAGTGGAGTGGGGTGGGTGGTGGAGTAGAGTATACCAATTGTGGAGTGGGGTGGATTTAACATTATCCATCTCCGCCTTGTTCCATTACCACCCCTAGGCCCGAAAGCCCAAATCTAATATTTAAGTTCAAAAATTCTATAAATTGTGGCCCAGTTTTCTAATAAAGGACCCAAAGGTAAAAATTTATCCTACACATCAAGTATATTATCCAAATAATATTTCCATTATAAAATTTTTGATAAATGACAAAAATACCTTATGTGGCAAAATTACCATTTTGCCTTTTTTGCTTCAAAAGCTTAATTGGTTCACAATCAAGCACTTAATCACTTAAATTTCATAATTCACATTTAATAATTAATAATAATCCTTTAATGAAAAAATTATGTTTTTCGATAAAATAAAAAAATTACAATTTAGTCTATGTACTTTCCAATCTTTCCAAGTTCGTCCCAAAAGTGATGTTTATTAGAAAAATACATATTTCAACTTATTATTATGCCAATTAACCAATAATAGCTTGCTTTTCTAACTTTGATCAAATATTCACTTTAGATCTCTAACTTTTTAGGATTTACAACTTAGTCCTTTTTATCACATTCTTAATTATAAAAATTCTTTTCATCAATTTAAATCTAAAATATTACCTTTTCTTTTATAAGATTCTTTTATCTGACTCATTTTTTCAAATTTTTTCGCCAATTCACTGTATTTATTATTGAAATAGTTTCACATATCTAATAAAAATTTTTGCAATGTTACACCTATAATAATTGAAATGATGCATAAATGGGAAACAATGTTGAACTAAAAGACTTGGACCATGATAATTTTCACACATTTTTAAATGATACATACATCTGGATGTTATTTTTAGCACACAATCTTTTATTAATGATTAAAATAATTGATAAAGCAAAGAAAATGAAGATGTTGCACAGGGGCAAAGCCAAAATTTCGTTTAAGGGGGATCAAAATTAAATTATAATTTTTACGATAGTAAAAATGCAATTACACCATTTAAATAACCTATATTTTTATAATTTTTAAAGTATTAAATCAAAATTTTATCATTTTTAGGAGGCCAAAGTACAATTTTATCTTTACTAATTTAAAATTTTAAAAATTTAAAAGGCCTAAATGGAAAATTTTTCATTGTAGGAAGACTGAGGTCCCTGCCAGCCTTTTAGATACGCCCCTGGTTGCACATCGAATTCATGAGTTTTGTTTTTAAATACAAAATTTGCTTTAAGAATATTTCTTTTATCAAATATTATGGTTTGCTTAAATCGATTATAATTACAATCAACATATTTTTAAAATTTAACTTAATATGTTTTAGTGTTGCAATCATTTGACAATGAAATCTTAAAAAAATAATAAAAATATTATTGAATTAGTACATACACAGGTATGAGAACTAGTATTTATAAATACTATATAAAAATAAGGTCCAAATAATTTATACATGGAGGGTATCTTCCATTTTTATATGTCAAGTCTTTTTTTGTCTTTGAGATTATTTCATGTATGGTTAAATATTAACAAAGTTGTCCATGGGTTTGGCCGAATAGAGTACAAAACTTCAGCTCGTTTTCTAGTCCTGAATCCAACTCGACCCAAAAAATGGGGTTAGACGTATTAAAATCTGAGACCAGCCCGACCCGCTTGTATTAAATTTTTTTATAACCTCTCCAACCCGACCTAGATGTTAGGCTTGATCCGGGAGATGACATTAACCATCGGGATGGTTAGTACGATCGAAGTTTTTAAAACAGTCAAGTTAAAACATTTTTTTACTTTTAGAATAAGCTTAGTCTATTTTTTAGGAAAACCCATAAGCTATCAAAAACCAGTTTAGATTAACTTTCCTATGTGACGGTGATTACTTTTTCAGAAAACTTGGTTAATTTTCCATTTATTTATTACTCAAAGTTTTAATTATATTTTTAGCAACAAAAAAAATGTTAACTAAGTTAGTTTTAATAAAAACTGAAGTTCATGCATAATTAAATAAAATACGTATTTCAATAACCTAAAACCAACTAAGATATCATGCATGCTATAAAAAAACCAAATCCTAAATCCCATATGCCACAATTCGAAAATAAAACAATACAGTCTCTGAATAAAACTATTAAATGAGAAATTTAATATATTTGGTAAAACCAAATAAATTCGCCGAGTCCCTTCGGATGCCGTGTCTGTGTCCTAAGCTGGTGGGTTATCTATAAGGATGAAAATAAAAGGGGAGTGAGTTATGAAGCTCATTGTGAGTTCTATAACAAGAAAATAAGTGCAAACAGTTGATAAAAACATACTAGATAACAAAGCATAGAAAGAGCACCATCAATTATTAATTCAGAGTTCACAGTTTATGTATGCACGTGTTTATGTATGGCAATGCAATTTCAATATATCAAAATAAATGTCTTACCCAACTCTGGTACACACTACAATGGGAGTTCCCCTTGAACTCCAACAACCTTATACACTGGGTTGTGGTTTAACCACAAATGGTTTGCAGATTAGTGTTGCCACTGGGCCGTGGATACATAACAAATTAATGTAGATAAAATTTGCCATTGGTTGTGGATGCACATCGTATTTGTAGTTAATAGGAAAAAAATAGTAATGGTTGTGGGTGCACAACAAGTTCGCAGATAAATTGCCATGGCTGTGCTTTCCACGTCAAATTTACAAATAAATTGCCAATCTTCCTCCGTACATAACTTCCCACCCGATGCAATGCAATATGATATGCTTATAATAGATCAATACGATAGCAATTAATATGCTCATAATAGTTTAATGTTGTAGCAAATAAAATGCTTATAACAAATCACAGCACTAGAAAAAGACATGCTTATCATGTGGGAGGATAATGGTATCATACGGCATGTTTAACATATAATCAATAATACAGATGCAATAAACATATATTATTCACATATCATGTGTATACAATAATAATTCGGTCAATCTGAACATGCATTCCAATATTGTTATTCTCAGAGGTTGAATTGAAGAAATAAAATTCTACAAACAGTTTGAGGACTATTCGGGGACTAAATTGAATAAATCATAAAATTTTGGGTAACACTATAAAATATGAAAAATAAGGGTCACACAACTATGTGGCCAGGCTGTGTGAAACGCTATAGACCATGTGGAAGGATTATATGTCCGTGTAACAAACTATAGTCATGTGGCATTTGCAAATTTAACCTACAAGAAGGACACGATCGTGTGGCAAGTCATGTGGAGGGTTCTTAGTCGTGTGAGGTTCGAACTAGCCTAAGGTTCCAGAGTTGCATGGTCGTGTTAGGGGTAGTGTGGCTCAAATCCAAGGCATGGTTGGCCCCGATTTAGTTGTAAAAGAACACACATCTTTCACTGAAAGCTCAATCGACGTCCCTTATGATTAAATCTAGTCAGATGCACCTAAAA
The DNA here is from genome assembly GCF_007990345.1 of Gossypium hirsutum. Lineage (NCBI taxonomy): Eukaryota > Viridiplantae > Streptophyta > Magnoliopsida > Malvales > Malvaceae > Gossypium > Gossypium hirsutum. The sequence continues at coordinate 24,326,696 of NC_053438.1, read as the reverse complement.
CGGGCCCTTCAAATGAAATTTATTAATTTCAAGAGTGATCAAGATTATCGAAAGATTCAATAAGAACTGAGAAAGATTGTAATTAGATTATAAGCTTAGATTGGATAGGGGTTTTACAAAAATTCGAAATTAAACATTGGGTTTGAGATGTACTTACCAAATTTTTGGCACTAATTAGGGATGTTATCGATGACAATTATTAATCCAGTAGAAAAATGGGTAACGAGGAATGAGTTGATTGAGGATGGAAAATAATTCTCAACAATTGGAATGGAAATATGATGAGAAGGAAAGATCAAGAAGAATATATAGAGAAATGAGAGAAAATTTCTAACTAGAATGGAAAAAGAAACAAAATCCTAATGTAATTAGGGAAAGAGGGACTAAATACCCAGGGTTTTCAAACTTTAGGGGGTTGCATGGTAATTTACCATTGTTGCAAAAAGTAAAAAGAAACAAGATCATAACCAGTAGGCTTAGGCCTATTACTTGTGTAGTTTTTACTCCAAACAATATTTTTTACTGTGGTTTTTATCCTAGTTTGCTAAAAATAAAAAAGAAAAGAAATGAGACAGGAGTGGCTTGAGCATAAGATCTTTAAGGAGTGCACTAACTACTTATCATCATGCCTATTCAATTTCTTTGTTAATTATTTCAATTAGACCCTTATATTTTGGGGCATGACAACTCTCCCCTCCTTAAAGAAAATTTTTCCTCAAAACTTAACTATTTCAAACAAATGTGGATACTATTGACAAAATGTCTCTTCTGGTTCCCATGTGGCCTCCTCTCATGCCATGGTTCCGCCACAACACTTTCAAAAGAGGGATTCGCTTCCTTCTCAGAACCTTTACATCACGATCTAGAATTTGTATGGCTTCCTCCTCAAAAGATAAATCTTGTCTCACTTCGATCTCTTCAATTAGTGTGATATGGGAAGGGTCGGATTGGTATCGTCTCAAAATGGAGACATGGAAGACGTCATGTATTCGGTCTAACTCTGGAGGTAATTCCAATTGGTACACCACTAGACCGACTCTCTTAAGGATCTTATAAGGTCCAATGAACCTAGGACTTAACTTTCCCTTTCTTCTGAACCTTAACTCCTTCCTCCATGGGGTCACTTTCAGGAAGACTTGATCTCTGAAATTGTATTCAATGTCTTTTATTTTTAAGTCCACATATGACTTCTACCTATTCGAAGCCGCTTTTAGTCTATCCTAGATCAGTTTAATTTTCCCCTTAGACTTTTGTTCCACTTTTGGACCCAAAACTTTCCTTTCCCCTAGTTCGGTCCAACAAAGCGGGGTTCAACACTTTTGACCATATTGTAACATCCCTAACCAGAATACATCGTTGAAATGGGGTTTCGAGGCATTACAAAACAAGGCACAACCTCCGAATAATTATATATGTATACATGTCATATATGCATAATTAAAACAAATAGCTGATTAAAGATTAAACATAAATTATTAATCATGAAGCAAATAAAATTCACTTGCATATAATCATATTATCACTTAAACAAACTTGACTTAAAACCATACAAAATATATGCACCCAAAATTTAAGCATGAATTATGTACTTAAAAAAATACATACATTGCCATTCACCTTATACTCAATCCAGCTGACCATTTAGAGATTACAAAAGCTAAATTAAAATTAAAATTTTTATTTTGTTACACATTTAGCTATCATTACCCGAATTAACATATACATTGTTTATTAACTTTGAATACATTTTTTTTCTTTTTTAAAGACAATTACATATCATTTATAAGACCAAAACGTACATATTTTCTTATTATTAGCTTGCGCATATAGATATCAATCAATTGAACCACTATCATTAATCCATATAAAACATATCATCTTACCCTTATTAAGCCACATCAATAATACTCTCAAGTACAAATCAAATATTTATCAAATACATCATAAGCTTATATAGCATGTTTATAACCTGATTAGTACATAACAACCTTAACCAACATATGCACAAGTTATAAACCGACAACCCATTATTCACCATTCATTGACCAAACATATTAACAACTTTGGTAACAATTCATAAGACCTAATATACACATGTTTTTCCACATATTATAACCGAACATAACTATCAATTCATCTATAATATACTTAGCATATTTACTTATTAATTCAACTCACATTTCAAGACCTTAACACACCCAGCATAACCTTAACATATACATCACATACATATGAAATGCATTTGACTTTTGATGCAACTCAATCCATGACAAATTTTCAAATAAATCATTAGCAAAACATACCAAACGAATCACATATATATATACCATGAAACATACCTTAAAAAAGTTTAAATCACAATCAAATACACATAAATTTTAAGCATGAAACCATGCATATCAAAATAAACAAGCCATTTTCGCATGGCTTATAATATATATACACATCATTCAAAATATATTCAAAAAAGTGGTATCGTCTATACATGCCATAGGTTAAAGTTTAACCTTTATAGATACCGATAACGAACGATAATGTGATTGACTTCGCTGACGATCCCCGAGCCCGCAACTAGATCTAAAATCTATAAAACCGAGGCAAACACATATGCACGGTAAGCTATCAAAGCTTAGTAAGTCATAAGCAAATAAACAATTTAATGTCATTAATAATTCAATATCACATAACTGAATTATTCAATTCATATTCATATATAAAAGCATATAAAACATAATTATGATTTCACATACACTTACCCTTTGGCCGAATATAACCTTTTCACACACACACATACTTACATTGCATCATATAATTTTGTATCACAATTGAAGTAACCAACTTACCTTGATATCATATGTTATTTAACTATTACATACTTGTACTATCATGTACTTACATGTCACATTTATCATTCATTGGATCCATAGAATTTGTGCTAAATAATTTATAGAGGCCATAATGAAGTTATTCCCATCGTCATTTTAGTTTCGTACACTTAGTGCCTGTTATTCAACATCATCATTTTAATTTCACACACTTAGTGCCATTCATATAGCCGTACCTATTCCATACTCGCACACTCACTGCTAAATATCGATAAATCACATCCATGTCTATTTCTGCTTCCCGAGCTTAAACACATTCGGCTACACATATATATTTGCATATTTTCATTTCAGCATATATATAACTAATATTTATTTAGTTATTATAACATCTATTTGCTTATAAACTTACCTCAGACAACGATCAACCGGAACGAAACGATTAATTGACGACTTTAGTTTTCCCCCGATCCAAGTCTAATTTCTTTAATTCTTGATCTAAACATATTCAAATTGAAATCATTCAAACATAATTTCATTCAATTTATTCCAAAAACACATAAATGGGAAAATTTCCATTTTGCCCCTGACATTTTACACTTTTCACAATTTAGTCCCTATTGCATAAAACACAAAATATGCAAAATTTCAATAACCCATGCTTAGGAAAAATTTAACCCATGATTATAAAAGTCCATATATTTTATTTATTTCATATTTTAGTCCTTTAATTTTTTATCTTTACAATTTAGTCAAAATTACTCAAATTCATCAAAAATCCAAAAACAAAACACTATAATCTATCACATATCTTTTATTTTCTACCATAAAACAACAAAATCAATGGAAAAACAAAAAATCATCATCAAATTCAAAAATTAAAACATGGGCTTTGTAGTACTCGAAGTAACGATCACAAAAATGTAGAAATTAGCAAAAATCGAGCTCAAAACATACCTAAATCAAGCTCCCAAGTGTGCCAAACCTTAAAGGTTTCCAATGTTTTCTTTTTCTTTGAGTTTCGGTAATTACAAGGTGAATATGCATGTGTTTTTACTTTATGTTTTATTTAATTAACCATTTATTAATCATTTACCAATTTAACCTTTATAATTTAATTTAAAAACCATATAATACATGCCCACTACCGTCCACTCACCTTAAGAGTGGCCTAATTTCATTTTCAGGACTCTACATTATAAGAACAATAGCAATTTAACACTTACACATTAATTGGCCACTTTTACATTTTACGCGATTAAGTCCTTTTAATTTAAATCAAGCATCCAAACGATAAAATTTTAAAACAAAAATTTAGCACACACAAATTCACATAGTATAAACACCAAAAGAAATTTTAAAATATTTTTTTGACTCGAATTTGTGGTCTCAAAACCACTGTCCGACAAAGGTCTAAACCGGGATGTTACACATACAAGGATTCATAGGGTGCCATTTGTATAGTCGATTGGAAGCTATTATTATAGGTGAATTCTGCTAGAGGAAAATGTTCCTCCCAACTACCTCGAAACTCGATGATGCAACCTCTTAACATATCTTCCAATATTTGAATAACTTGTTCAGATTGTTTATCGGTTTGAGGATGAAAGGTGGTACTAAAATCAAAACGAGTACCCAGTGCCTTGTGAAGTTTTTCCAAAATCAGATGTAAAGCGGGGACCTTAATCTAAAATAATTGATACAGGTACTCCATGAAACCTTACAATCTATGAGATATATAACTTAGCAAGCTTTTGCAAAGAATAATCCTTGTGGACATGTATGAAATGAGCTGACTTTGTCACATCCCGAAGATCGAGTTAGTAGAATTGGGTATTAGGTTCTGGGCTTGAGAGAAAAATTGGGTTTAATATCATAGAAATTAAAATAGGACAAAATAATCAAGTAAATAATAATGGTAATAATAAAATATTAAAATGATTATTCGATCTAAAATTAGGTGGTGAAAATTAGGATTAGGTGATCGGCTATTAAATAACTTAAAATGAATTTTAAAAATAAAATCAAGTTTGAAAATAATTGAGAAAAATGTGTTTTAATTAAACTAAGGACTGATTTGAAAAATAAGGGAAAATAAGGAGTCTTTAAAAGGCAAATTTCCCTTAATTTTTTGAATTGTTTTTTCATCTTCCTTGGTTTTTTAAACAACTTGTCTCATTTTTTTCCATTTAGCTTCACATTCTAAATTTTCCCCAAGTTCAAATTTGATATTTTCTCTTAAAATTAACTCATCTTTAATGATTTATGAGTTATCCAAACACCTCAACACCTTCCAATTTTAAAGAAAAATCATTAAATCCTCATCAAATCTGTCATTATTTTTCTCACGTTCAACTTGGAATTAGCTCCACAACTTGTTGTTTTCTTCAAATTGAGGTAATGTCTTGACTTATTATGATGAGATTAAGATTGTTGTTTTTCTAATTCAGAATTTAATCGAGTGTGTTAAGAGTTTTTAAGATGTAAAGCTTTTTAATTAAATTTTGGTTCAACAATGGTGAAATTTGAAATAATGAGTAAACCTACTATTTTTGATTGATTTCTAATCTATTTTTTAACTAAATAGAAGGTATTTAAACTCAATTTGATAGATCGGTATCCAATTTTAATGAATTTTGAGTTCCCCCATTTTACGTGTTCATACAAGCTTAATTTTCCAAAAAAAATAAAATTCATGAGATTCGATAAAATTAAAAGTTTATATTTGTAATAAGAGGTTACATAGGATTTTTAGAAACTTAGTTAAGGTTTAGGAACAAAAATCGAGTGAGAAAACCTTATATTTCGACAAAATGAGTTGATTTTTGGCTTGAAAATGGTGGATCTCGTATATCTTGGCTAATCTTTGGTTTTAAAGTGATTTCTAACTCATTTTATCTAATTAAAAATCATTTTATCTTAATTTAACAAATCTTTAATGAATTTAAGCAAATTGAATGTTTTCCCCTTTTAAAAGATCACATAAGCTTGATTTTTATAGAAAAATTAGATCGGTGAAATTGATAGTTTGGATATGTAATTAGATTATGTTTAGGATGTATGAAGTTGGAATCCAATCTAAGAAGTGATATTTGAGTGGTTAAACACATATTTCAACAAAACTAGATAAGTTTTTGGCATAGAGATTAAGAGGCTTTGATTTATGATTTTGGAATGATTTAATGGTGTTTATTGCTGTTAGTAATGCCTTTTAATATGTTTGATGTGTATGAAAGTGCCAATTCATTTAGGAACCCCCACAAGTACGGATAAAGGCAAATTAAAGCTTATTTGAGCATTGTAGTTGAACCAATGGTTGCTAGGGTGAGTGGTCTAATATACTGCATTTAAACTCCAATACGCAGACTAAGGTAACATATGCGAATCCCCTGCTTAATGAATATGTGAACCTTGATTTCTCCTGGTGCAAACCATTGTAATATTGTTTGAGTGTAGGGTATGTATGCTGTGCGATTTTAGTGAGCCAAATGCATGAATTTAAAATGTGCATGTAGTTATAAGAATAAAATTGAAAGGTCGTAGCTGTAAACCTTGTACTTGATGTGATAAGTGTGTGTGAATTGTGCATTGAATTATTGCGTGTGTATGTGAGTATAATATTAAAGGCAAGCTAATGTACTAAAAAGGTATGTGTATATATACAATATATATTCTTGGGTTTTGTTATATATATAATATATATGCGTGGGTCTTGATTATATATAATATATATGCATATATGGTTTTTGTTTTATATAATATATATGTATATGAGTTTTGTAATGCTTGCGAACTAATAAAAAAAATAATGTGAACTCTTTTAACATGCAAATTTTACTAATAATTCCCATCTATGCATGCACGAACTAATATGTGAATTATGAGCTCTACGACAATGCAAGATCTAATTAGTGCAAATATATATTTTTGTGAAATGCTAGATGCGAGCTCAACTGTAGTGCGAGCCAACTAATGTTGTGTATTGTGTTATATTGTGAACCATGTTAACTTGGCGAATTATATTATTATCGCCAATTATGTTAATTTAGTTATTTGTATTAATATGGTGAACTGTATTAATTTTCCAAATTGTGTATTGTGAGATTATGAGTTGTATTGTATATAAGCTAAGCTATTGCGTGCCCTATGATAAATACAATATGCAAACAATGATTTATGTGAGATATGTCATGAATGATATGTGAACTATGTTATGTATGCAATATATGTTGCATGAAAGTTATATTATAAGTGAACCGTGCTCTGTTGGGAATTGTAAATTGCGAACTGAGTTATAATGTGCGAGCTCTGCTTAATTGGGAGCCCTATTATACTGAATATTGTGAATTTGTAAAAGAGATATTTTGGCATTGTGACCTTATGGGATCATTGGATATAGTTGGAATGCCAAATGATTCTGAGTACTCACCCTCTTTATTGCGATGGGCATTGTGCCTGGAGATAGTGTTTGAGAGATAAGGGAATGTTGAGCATAGCTCCATTCAATGGAGACAGCGTAGGGCTCTATGAGTCAAGAGTGTTGGAGAGTGTGAGCATCCGTGTTACACTTATATCAAAGACAGTTTAGGGATCTTTGAGTCCAAAAGCAAGACGTTGTAAGGAGATTCGTTTATCTAATGTGTGGTGATAGAGTTCACTTATAGGTGGTGATAAAGTCCCTTATATGTTTCATAATCACAAAAATGACAATTTATCATTGTTTGAGATATATGAGTTACGATGTTGTATGGATGAATTATTATATTGAATGAACTGTTATATTGAATGAACTATTATTTCGTATGAACTGTTATTTTATGTGAATTGCCTATTCTTTTGAACCGTTTAATTTGTGTGAACTGTTATCTTGTGTGAGATGTGATAAAAAGTGAATCCTTTAAGTATGCCTATTTCACCTAACCAGACTAATGTGTTTATTTGTAGTATGTTTGAGCACTCATTGAGATTTCTTAAGCTCACCCACTATTTTATATCATTGCAGTGATTTAGCTTGTGAAGAGTTGAAGAAGTGAGCCATCTAAGTGATGCATAATGAGGCTATACCTTGGTATGTTGATGTGTTCCCATTTCCAATTGGGGAAGGCAATGTGATAGGTGCTAAAAGTAACATGTTTTAGTCTCATTCTTAATGCGTTTTTTGGTGATTATTCGATGTTGATGGTGAATTTTATGCTCCTAATCCTTTAAATTCATGTTTTTAAACTTAGGAGAGCATTTGGGAGAAAAAGGAGTGAAAAACAAGTGAAAATTGAAAATTTTGAGCAATTTACAAGGGCCATACAGGCTATACCATTCCACACGGCTGTGTGAGCCTCAAGGGCTGGCACATAGCACATCCATGTGGTAGATCGTGTCAATTTCGCAAATTGCACTTTGAATAATAGAAAAACGCAATTTTTAGGGTTTTGGGCATTTTGAGACCTATATATGACAAAAATAAGAAGATAGGAGTAAACTGTCATAAAATACTCAAGAAAACAACTTGAAAAACACCATTGAAGCCGATTTTGAAGTAGATTTCCAGCAAGATTGAAGATTCTCTTTTTATTTCTTTGGAGATTATTATGAGTTTTTTTATTTCTTGTGGTTATAGTGTCTCTAGGATGTTTTAAGTTGCAAGCATGAACTCATTTTCTAAATACCTAGGGGAGATGAACCCTATGATGAAATTTGTCTTTTGATTTTTATTTTATGCAATAAATACTTAGATCTTGTTCTCAATTATGTGTGTGTAATTCTTGGTTTAATATTTCTAGACTATTAATACATGTTTGATGTGCTTAAATAAAAAGAGGAATAGACCCTGGTTAAGAGTAGATCTTCCATAATTGAGTGGAGTTGCATGCAATCCTAGAAATAGAATGACATAAATCTATCGGATTAGAGTAAAATCTAATAGGGCGAATCCATAGATCGAGTTAATGCGATAATAGGGGTTTTAATTAGAACAAAATTTCAATTAATCAACCTAGAGTTAGTTGTTGTTATTATTGAAGAGAGATCTTAACATAATTTAGAGATTTCTACGGATCAATATACTAAGTGAAGAAATTGTGTAATTTAGATTGATAGCGACAAATGAAGTCTAGGTGAATTCGTTCCTGGGTATTGTTCCGCTTCATGGTTGTTTACTTGATTATTTTCATGATTTTTTCTTTGTCACGTTCGTAGTTAATTAGTTTAGTTAATTTTAGTTTTAATCAACCACTGGAATTTATTGGTTAAATATGAAAAATAAGGTAATTACTAGTACATTTAGTCTTCATGGGAACGATATCTTTGCTCGATGTAACTATCCTATTAATTGATATGTACACTTGCCTTTGTCAAATTTGTAGTTGGTTTCATGGACACCACAATGTGGGATCAAATTATGGGATTTAAAATTAGAACTAGTTATAATTGTTGGGTTATAATTGGACATTATGGACTTTTTAATTGGTTTGATTTGGAACATTTATTACTGCTTTAAGTAGATGAATGAATGGTAGATTTTGAATGCTTGATGAATGGTATGAGTACTTGTTTGACTAACTTGTAAGTGCAGGTTAAAGAGCTGTTGGTTATTGAGGTAAGTCTTATATGTTTTATGTGTGATTTGGAAATTAATCATGAGTTTAGTTTGCATGAAATGTAAAATTGGAAAATTTACGTAAATAGTTGGTGGCCTTTGAACTAATTAAATGGTGATGATTTTATGAAGAGATGTATGATGTTTTAATGAATCTTCCTAAACAAGATTTATATGTATTACTATACTATACTATTTTCAACCTTGTGGAATGATGTTTTCCAACATTTTACTACATTACGATTTAGATATAATGATTTGTTTTAAAATAAAACGGCTTTTAAAATCTTTTCAAATATAACATTTTAAATACGCTATCACCTGCATGAATGTTCAATTGAAGCTTTTAGAATATTTACTCATTAATAATTCAATTTATGAATTATGTTGATGATCTGATGATCATAGTAGCGAAGCGGAAGCATGAATTTATGACTTTACATATTTAAATGAATAAGTGCGTGAGGTGTGATTGGTTGAATAGTTTGTTTTGTGGTGTTTTGTTGAAGAGTCACTTCGGTGGCTAATGTGACGTTCAAAATTTAGGTCAGATCATCCTGGCCGAGTTTGAGGCATCACAGACTTAGTTAATCGGTCTACTATCACCCAAATGGAATCTTTCTTAGTGGGCGCTAAGGGTAACCCACTAATAAATTTCGTTGTTATTTGCTTCCACTTCCATTAAGGTATTTTGATTCGTTGTAACAACCCAGAAGGGAACTGATGTTCAGTTTTCACTTGTTGACACGTTAGGCACTTAACCACAAATTCAGTCATGTCTTGTTTCAGTCCAAGTCACTAGTACAGTTCTTTTACAACCCAATACATCTTATTTCTTCCAAGATACATGACATAAGGGCTAGCATGCGTTTCTTGAAGTATAGTCTATTTTAAATCCTTGTCGTTTGGTACACAATACCTTTGTTGGAAGCACAAAATACCACTAACGTAAAACTCGAAATCTTCAGTTTTTCTATCCTCCACCTACTTTATCCGCGACAATAAAGTCACATGTAAGTGTTGTTTGGCCTTGATCTCATTGGCTAAGGTGGGTTTCACTTGTAGCTCAGCTAGCAAGCCTCCATCGTCCACTAAACTTATCCTAGCAAACATTGCTCTTAAGTCAGTTATCTGCTACCTACTTCGAGCGTCTGCCACTACATTGGCTTTCTCGGGATGGTATTCAATTACACAATCATAATCCTTTAACAATTATATCCATCTTCATTGCTTCATGTTCATTTTTTTGGGTAAGAAGATATTTGAGAATCTTATGATGGGTATAGATGTAGCACTTCTCATTGTACAAATAGTGCCTCCAAATTTTCAGTGAGAATACCATTGCATCCAACTCGAAGTCATAGGTTGGGTAGGGGAAACACTAAAATATAAAAAAAATGTAGCACCTTTCCAAGATGACTTCATGCACATTCTAAGTAATTTCTATCGAACTTTATGATTTTTTTATAAAATAATTAAATTGAGCTTAAATTATACTTCATTTCGAATTTTAGTTATTTTTATACTAAATTTGCATAATTTGGCTAATTTTTGATAGTTTTGCACAATGGGTGAAAAATTAGCTCAAAAGTCACCTTGAATGATCCAAGTATCAAGGCACCTTGGGAGCTCAAGATGATGAATTAAAAGCCATGGCGGGCCAAAATTCATGCTGTTGGACTTATTTGAATCAAATAGTCCAAGTGAATTTCTCTTGAACGGACAAAAAAGGCTTGAATTGAGCAACTGAAGATGAAAGATGGACGAGCCCAAGAGAGCAGCCCATTTTCGACCCAATTGCTGCCCAAATCATATAATTAAGCCAATTATACTATTTTCAAAACAACCCTTAACTCGTTCTAACCCCTCCATTTTTGGCGCATTTTCACTTGTGGCATTAAGCTAAATTTAGCAAAGCCATCTCAACCCTTCTCCCTACTATTAAGGGCCGGCCATGAGAACGGGAAATGGTTGCTATTTTTAGCTAATACAAGCTACCATCTCCCACTATAAATAGCTCTCCTTGCCTCCTCATTTCTCATCAACTCATTCATGCACCATCCACCATTCATCATTTTCTCATCTTTTCTTTCACTTCTCTCCTTCATTCACCTTTTTTCTTTCATTTTCTTGCCCCTTCCCTTTTTCAATTTCCCCTCTTGAGAAAGAGCTAGCATGCCTCTTGGAGCAGCAACAATCAAGCATTCTTGAAGGTTGTTGATCCACAGAACACGCTAAGAGGAAGAGGAGCAAGCAAGTTTGGCTTTGGAGAATCATCAGGATTTGCCTTCTAGTTCCCTTCTCTTTATCTTTTATGTTTATTTTGTGATCATAAACTTTAATACTTATTGTTTTGATGCTTCTGTTTTAATTAAAATGACTTAAATCTCGTTTGTGTTAGATTGATTACATTTTGTCCACTTAAATTGTTAAAATCATTTTTTGTTGTTATAGGCTTTGGTAATTTGTTCAATTAGATAAAATCATGCCTATGTTATGCTTGCATTATAATTGTAAGGTAACAACTAAATTAATTATTAATCGGATTGAAATTATAATTAACCATCACAATATCTAATTGGCACATGTTTAATCTTCTAAGGTAAATAAGGGTTAAATTAGCAATCATATTACACAATATTCTTACCTTACATGACTTGTAAGATTGTTGCGATTAAATTGTTTAGTATAAAAATATATTTAATTCACTCAATCTTATACTTGCTTATGAATTGATTAACTAATTCAACATAAGAATATGTTTATTTTATTCATTTAATAAGTATGTATGTGCATTAGTTAGAAAAAGACCAAGTTGCCATGAAATTATTCATAACAACATGAGATTAATTAAATTGATTAATCTAACACACTTATGTCATATTGGTTAAAACATTTTTTAAGAAATCGTGCATTGGAATTTTTTTTCTTACTTTAATTGATCACTTAGTTAATTCTTACTATTTAGATTACCTTATTGAAAACAATTATTTCACTCTACCAATTTGTTTAAACTTACATTTCATAAAAACTTACTTGTACAGTCCCTGTGGGTACGATAACTCAAAATTTTTGTCACTCTATTACTTGATACAGTTATGTACACTTGCACATTTTCATTGTTCCAAGTTTTTGGCACCGTTGTGGGGGACTATTTTAAAGGACATTATTTGTGAAATTGTTAATTTTGCATTTTGTTTTCTTTATCTGTTAAATCTGAATTTCATTATTTTCTATGATTGTTTCAGGTGTTTATTTGATCAAATTATTGACTAACTCCACGTAGATCCTAAAATAGAAAGACTTTTAGACAAAAGAGAAAGCAAGCAGGGAAAAGAAGGACCGAAGTGATGAATTTTGAAAATCAAAATCGAGGAAATGAAGCAAATCATGCCCAGAATCCCATCCTTGTTGTTAATGACAGGAATAGAGCCTTAAGAAAGTATGTCATGCCACTATTTAATGAGTTTAATCTGGGAATTAGAAGGCTCGAGGTCAAGGCACAACAAGTTGAACTAAAGCCAGTTATGTTCCAGATGCTTTAGAAAATGCGCTAGTCTAGTGGAATGCCTATTGAAGATCCTCACCTTCACCTCAGATTGTTTATGGAGGTGACTGATTCCTTCAAGCTAGCCAGAGTACCTGAAGAGCACTAATGTTGAAGTTGTTCCCATACTCATTGAAGGACAGAACTCGAGCTTGGTTGAACTCAGTGCCACCCGATTCTATTATAACATGGCAAGAGTTGGCAGAACACTTTGTAATGAAGTACTTTCCACCTAGCAATGCTGCTAAGTTTTGAACTAAGATCCCTAACTTCCAACAAATGGATGATGAATCCTTGTATGAGGCGTGGGAGAGATTCAAAGAACTATTACGAAAATGCCCTCATCATGGAATTTCGCATTGCATTCAGCTGGAGACAGTTTACAATAGTCTCAACACACACAAGGATGGTGGTGGATACTTTCGTAGAGGGAACACTTCTTTCTAAGTCTTATAATTAGGCTTATGAGATTATCGAAAGAATCACTAGTAACAATTACCAGTGGCCAACTAATCGAGCCACCATAGGATGTAGAGTTGTAGGAGTACATGAAGTTGACGTGCTTACATCCTTTGCAGCTCAGATGTCCTCTATGTCCTTAATGCTTCAGAATCTTACTACTAACGATTTTAATAATAATCTAACAGGACAAAAACCTAGCCTATTTGAGAACATCTCATGTTTTCTGTAGAGATGGACATATGTTCAAAAATTGCCCACCAAACCCAGTGTCCATCTATTATGTGGGAAATTTGAATCAGAATGGAAGTGGGCTAGGATCATAGTCAAACTGCTATAACCCTTCATGGAGAAACCATCCAAAATTCTCATAGAGTAACCAAGGAGCGGGTCCTAGCATCACTTACATGCAATCGAGGCCAAGTCAGCCGATAGATTTTAATCGATAAATTCAAAAATCATCCCAAGCTGAATCTTCCAATAGCTTGGAGAACTTGTTGAAAGCGTACATAGCGAAGAATGAGTAATGATTCAAAACTAAGCAGTGCTAATTTAAGGCAAAGTGGAAAAATTGAAGAAATTGGAGAATCAAATGGATCAAATAACTAGTGAACTATGAAACAAACCACAAGGCGCTTTGCCTAGTGACATAGAAAACTCAAGAAATTCGGGCAAGAAGCATTGTAAAGTGATTACTCTGCATAGTGGGAAAACACTAGAGCCCAACGTTATTGAGGTCAACTATGAGCTCACTGAAGCTCAAGAAAAAGAAAAGTTTCAACCAACTATTGAAACTCTAGCTTTCTAGAAGTCAGAATCTATGAATTCTAATAAGGTAATCCCAAAACCAATTGATTCTGGTAAACTAACATCTTTGTTAGATGTAGGAAAAATGTAGCAGAAGAAAGATTGTCTATCACAAGTTAAGAATATTCCACCACCCTACCCTCAAAGCCTTCATAAGTAGAAGCAATAAGTCCAATTTAAGAAGTTCTTAGACATACTCAAGCAACTTCACATCAATATTCTTTTGGTAGAAACTATTGAGAAAATGCCAAATTTCGTGAAATTTATGAAGGATGTCCTGTCAAAAAAGAGAAGACTTGGAGAGTTTGAAATTGTAGCATTGAAAAAGGAGTGTAGTGCATTCCTGCAAGACAAGCTGTCCCCAAAAATGAAGGACCTGATAAGCTTTACGATACCATGTAGCATAGGAGATTCTTATTGCAAAAGGGATTTATGTGATTTGGGATCAAGTATCAACTTGATGCCAATGTGTGTTGTAACGCCCCAAATTTTGGGCTTAGAAGAAATAGGTTTTGAAGAAGGGAATAGTGACACATAAATATTTAGTTGTGCAAGGAAGTGACACAAATTGTTTGTTTGCTTTAATGGCTAAGTGATTCGGGTGTGTATGGGAGTGTTTGAGAAGCCTGGGTTCAAGTCTTGGCTTTTATAGAATTTTTTGTTTTGCTCTTAAATGAATCTGGACACTGGCATATAGACCTTATAAGTAATAGTGTTTGTTTTATATCACAAAAAGAGCTTGTGGTCAAGGGGCAAGGTGGCGTGTTGTGTAACTGTAAGGTTTGAGGTTCAAGTCCTAGGGTGTGCAATGAAGTATTTATTTTGCTGCTTGAGCTGGGTTGGTGGTGGAGTTGGACTGGAACACAGCCAAAGGGGAGTTTGAATAAAGTTTGTGCTGGTCATAGAGAGAATTGATGAGGGATATTTGGAGAGATTTGAGGAGAGAATATTGGGACTTGGGGAGGTTGTTGTTGTGGAGAGCTATATATCATCTCATTTGCTCATTGTTCTGAATGAAGGAGATCGGCGAGGCTTTCAAGGTATTCGTCGCTTTTTCCAACCTGCATTGTTTCCATTCCTAGCTGGTGGTGGTCGAGGTTGATTGGCACATTGCCTGGGAATCATGGGTGCGATGATCATTGATTTGCGGAATAAGAGGTGTTCGGATCAAAGGGAATCTGCAAATCGCATCAGCTGTGTAAACTCCCCACTGTAACTATAGAATGGCAAAAGCTGAAAAGTTGAAATACGACGTTTGAGACCATACGAATGTGCGATAGCTTGTGTGGAAAGCCGAACCTGCGAGTCTTAGGTCGAAATGGGCCATGTTGGGCCGTTTGGGCTCAATGGGCTTGTATGCCCCACACGGATGAAACCCACTATTTGTGGCAAATACTAGACTGGGCTATGTAGATCCTATAGCTATGGCAAAATCTAGGCTAAACGGGCCGCAACAGAGTGTGGGCTCATTGGGCCGAGTAATGGACCTTGGGCCCATTTATACTGTTATGATCATTTAGATTGCTTGAGTCGCTCGAGGCGACTGCGGACCTTTCGAGAGGTCAATATTTGGACCGAAATATCCTTTATGGGTAAAATGATCAAAATACCCCCGTAGGGTAGAATACCAAAATACCCTTATAAGGTAAAATGACCGTAATACCCTTGTAGGGTGAAATGACTATAATGCCCCTATAGGGTAAAATAACCGTAATACCACTGTAGGGTAAACTGATTGTAATGCCCCTGTAGAGTAAAATGACTGTAATGCCCCTGTAGGGTAAAATGACTAAATACCCATGTAGGGTAAAATGACCGTAATGCCCTTGTAGGGTAAAATGACCATAATACCCCTGTAGGGTAAAATGATTGTAATGCCCTGGTGGGTAAATGACTATTTTTGCCCCTCGAGGTCAAATGATTGTTTTGTCTGTGGTTAAATGACTGATTTTTCTGTGTCTGGTATGAATGATTTGTCTGTGATTTGAATGACTGATTTTGAGCATGGCATTCTGCATACACGACATACTACATGGGGTTGGGATACTGTTATGGAGGAAGTACTGTACTGATGGCTCTGCCACAATCACTGTTACTAGTGGCTTGGCTACATATACTATTGCTGGCAGCTTTGTTGCGATACTGTTGCTGGCAGCTTTACTGCGATGCTACTGATGGCTTTGTGCCGGTCATAGTACCGTTACTGATGGCTTTATGCCAATCATAGTACTGTTACTGATGGTTTTGTACCGATCATATTACCATTACCGATGGTTGTGTGCCGATCATTTCACTGTTAATGATGACTGTGTACCAATCATATCACTGCTACTGATGGCTTTTTACCGATCATGTTACCGTTACTGATGGTTGTGTGCCGGTCATATCACTGCTACTGATGGCTTTGTGCCAATCACATTATTGTACTTATGGTTGTAGCCATTCTGTTTATAGTACTGATGGCTTTATGTCGATCATAGTACTGTTACTGATGGCTTTGTGTCAATCATATTACCGTTACCGATGGCTATGTGCCGATCATTTCACTGTTACTGATGGCTTTATGCCGATCATGTTATCGTTACTGATGGCTTTATGTCGTTCATGTTACCGTTACTGATGGTTGTGTGCCAGTCATATCACTGCTACTAATGGCTTTGTGCCAATCACATTATTGTACTTATGGCTTGTAACCTGTTTATAGCTTATAGCTATCCTGTTTACGGCTCTTAGCCATTCTTACTACTGGCACCTTTGCTACATTATTACTACTGCCAGCTATGCTACGATATTGGTGTGAGGTTTGGGTGGGTTGACTCTTTCCCCACATGGTGTGTTGGGTTGGTACGGGTGGTGTGTTGGCTGGATTGGGATGGGTTTGCATACTTGCACCATACTGATACTGTATCGGGCTTAGGCCCACACTGTTTCTATATTGGGCTAAGGCTACACTGTACCGTTACTGTTAAAGGGCTCTGGCCTAGACTTATTCTGTTCTATATGCCGACTGTTTGGTAAGGGATTACACACTGAGTTTTCGTAAACTCACCCTCTCCTCTTAACTGTGCAGGTAATCCTCAACCATAGTTGATTCGGTGCTGCGAGGGACTCGGAGGTGGCCACACAACTGCATTAGCTTTCATTTTTAGCTTTTGATTTATAAGTAACTGAATTTGGGTATTTTTATGTAAAAAGGCCTCTTTAAAGTTATAAACTTTAAATTGGGGTTTTATTTATTTAGTTCGATATAAACTGATAGTTGTAGAATAAGACGGGTTTTCAAAAGGTAACCATGTTCAAAGACACCACGTTTTCACAATAAATGAGATTTTGGAAAATTTATGTTTTAAAAGTGATTAGTTTTTAATGATGCACGCTTGGAAATGAGCAACCCGTTTTGGAATCACCATTTAATAAAAAATGATTAATTGATTTTAAAGATTTCAACAACAAGTTTTACGCTAAACACCTCAATGTGACACCGCCAGATTCGGCCATAACTCCTAGGTCGAGTTTGGGGTGTTACATCTGTGTTTAGGAAATTGAGGATTAGAGAGGTCAGACCAACGATGGTCACACTCTAATTGGCGGATAGGTCATTGGCACATCCTGAAGGAAATATCGAGGACATACTGATAAGTGTCAATAAATTTATCTTTCCTACTGACTTCATTGTGTTGGATCTTGAGGCAGATAAAGAAGTTCCTATCATTTTGGGGAGACTATTCTTTGAAATCAGAAGAACGTTGATCGATGTACAAAAAGGTGAACTTAACATGAGGGTTTATGATGACATAGTAACTTTCAATTTCTTTAATGTTATTAAATCCTCTTATAAGATTAAAGAATTATTTATTGTTTCCAAGATGGAATCACTAGTCCCCCAAGAATTGGATCGCATGTTATTAAGTGATCCGGTAAATGATGATGAATTTTCGATTTTGTTAGAAGTAGATTCGAAGGAAGTCATTTTTAAAGATCGGTTTGGTTCATTATAATTTTCATCCCAAGAAAAGCCACTTGAATCAGAATTAAATGAAGGACAGAGGGGATTGGCCCTGTTAGAGTATGCCCAAAGACCAATCATGAGATGATTGTAATCACATACTCATGTATTACCTTGTTCGTTAATTTAAGGCATTGTCATTGTTATTTTAGTTTTTTTCTATGTGTATAAATAAACCAGTTAATAATAAAGTCCTAAGAATAATATGATTATTCTTAAAAAGGTCCTTAGTCAAGTATTATTGTGAGATTGGACAATGATAATGCATTGTGACTAATATGTAGTTGGTTGATGACAAAATGTTGTCATTGAAATAAGGATGTCAAAATCAATACATGAGTATGTGTTAGAGAATAACATACTAGACTAACCTGCGATGAATATGTTTCTTGAATTATTATGTAATAGTCATAAATATTACTCATAGTGAAAACTATGTATATGATCTTCAGACTTGAGATCATCATTGTCTCGACATTGTGAGTCATATATTTTGATACAGTCAAACATCTACCATAACAGTTTGTACTATAAAGACTGATGTTGGATATTCCACGATCTATGTAGTGGGATATGGTTGATCAAGATATAATTTATCCCTCCTACATAATGGGAGAAATATCTTAGGCCTCTTGATGGAGTGAGACTAGATATTCACGACCATGCTCGAATAAGTTGATATGAGATATCACAATTATTTGTTTATTGTAGTCTACTCAGAAAATCAAGAAATATGAGATTGGATTATACAAGTTTGACTATTCCATGACTTGTCTCCAATCTAGATATTAAGGATAAAAGGATATAATACATGAAAAGATATCATAAAAAGCTTATGTCGAATCACGACTTCTTGTAACTTAGGTAGCAATGATGGATTGCTAGATGCCACTCATTGTTTGTAATGTTAGAAATGTTCTAGTATTCCTACCAACATTAAAAGGGCCTAAGGGGTCACACCCTATAGTTGAAGCGAACATAATCCATATACATTTGGTATTGTATTTAGCTATCATGTGAATTAAATTAATTTTTCAATTAATTTAATTTTATAGTTAAATATTAAACACATTGTATGCACAAATTTTTTGTACACAAATAGAGAATACAGATAAAATTAATATATAAATTTTATTCATGCAAAATATTAATTATATATATTTTACCGAAATTATTAATATAAATAATTATAATAATTTCGGTCAAAATATATAAGGACATGGAAAGTGATATTCTTTTGGAAAAAACATAATGCTTTTCCTGACTTTTCATTTGTTTCTCTAATAATAAGGGAATAATCCCGTTTTTATTTTCTGATATATGATATCAAAGAAAATAAAAAGAAATGAATCCCTTAGTGTGTGTTAGGGTTACCAAGAAAACACAAATCAAAAGGTCTAGCAACCGTTCTTGAAAATTCTCTCTAAAAAGTTTAAGAGAATTTTATTGTTCATTCTTTGACTTGGTGGATTACGCAGAGGTCGAGATGTTATTTTTGTGGCTTGGAATTGACATCTCTGAAAGGAATTCTACCAACAACATCATTCATCACTTTTCAATTTCGAAAGGTATATTTTTTACCCTTGTCTCAACCCGATTCGTTTGTCGTACATGGACCATTGGTTGATGATCGCTTGAATAATTTTTTCACTGTGCCACGAGGCGTACCGACTATCCAACAAACCCAATCTTGGGTATTTGGTCTAGGAAAATTCAAGTCTCGATGGTTAGAGGCTAGAGTCATTTATCTTGATTTCTACATTCATTGGGTAAGCCTGTTGAGCGTAGACTTGAAAAGGATGAAATTAGTACGATTACGAATGACGACAGTGAGTTGATTTTAACAAAAACAGACACAAGTTGGATGATCAGTAGGAAGTTAAACAAGGATATCAAGAAAGATCATTTCCTATTTCTTTTCCTTGATCAAATGTTGAACAGAATTATTGGACAAGATTGCTTCTTCTTGTAGATGGGTATGATTGGCATGACAAATGGCCCGTTGAAATTGCCTCGGTCAGTGACGATCCCTAATGACATTGAGGGAGGTATCTTCACTTTCTCTGTCATTATTTTATATTTCTAGTCATTTTTTAATTTTTGAATAAAATGACAGGCTTAGATAAAAATTTCTTTGGATCATTACATTAATTAAAATTCTTTGTAGGAGATTGAGACTTAAACAGGACCATCTGTGAGCCCTCCAATCTTTCCTGATTTAATGTATTTTTTGGAAAAAATATTTTTCTAAGTAGAAAAATATTTTCTTGATTTGTTTTGTTAAATAAAGGGTCAATTTTTTTACTCAAGTACTAATTTCTTGGAGTTTTTTTTTAGTTTACTTTCAATATAGGTACTTAAGATCCAAAAAGGTGCTACCATTGGGCTTAAAACTCAATACACTAGTAGGAAGGGAAATATTCAACCCTTTGCCGCACATACAGATCAAAAGAACCTTGTCGCTGCTCACTTCTGTAGCCACACATACCATCACTGTCTCACAAATTTGTAGCCCTTACCTTGCTCCACCGCCACTCCCAAGTAGCCACATAGTGCATCCTCCTTATCCCCTTAGTGTTGTAGCCCTTGAATCCCTAAATCACCACCCCAAACACCTTTATACGAAGCACCCAACCACTACACCTTAACCATCCTTAAAACCACCACCCTTTCCTTCTCTAAACCTTATGTCGGCTAGTCACCCAACTGCCCAAAACCAAAACCACCCTTAATATATTTTCTAACTCCGATATCAAAAGTCCCTCTGTCTAGCACCATTCCACAAAAGGAACAATATGCTATAATGGATATGCTGCAACACATGCATTAGTAAGAACAAGCTTATTGGAGATATGCAAAATATATATATTTGGGATGACTCAATTAGAGATGCATTTAAGAAAATATTTCATAACTCGTTTGTTTTTATGCGTGAATTTCCAGACTTTATATTTTAGCCATAAACTCTATTCTCGAGAAAGGAGCAAGACGACTTAAGCAATACAAACAAGGACAAGAATAATGAAAAATCAGAATCGGATATAAAGGGGTTTGCAAATAAATAAAAAGGGGGTCTTTACTTTATTTTTCCTTTTAAGATATTTTAAGTTTTTAGTTTTAAGTTTTTTTAGGATAGTTCTATTTCTTGCATAATAAAACAATAAGTTGCAATCATTAATAAAATTGAATAATTTTCAAAATAAGAAGTGTGACAATAGATATGTACATGTCTAGAATTAGATCTGTTTAGGAAAGGCTTGATATTTAAGCAGTCAAACTTGACTTACCTCACTTTCCTGGGATCCTACCTGGTGTACAGTATCTATTCACTTCTCTATTTTTGTTCCTTTTATTTATCGTGTTTAACAATAAGGACATTGTTCATATTAAGTAGGGGGGACCAAAAATTGAATTGTTCTTTTCAAGAATTCATTTTCCTATAAAATTATGATTAAGTTAAATATTTCTCAAACTTTGAAAAAAAATTGATTATGCTAAACTTTAGTATAAGTAAAGTTCTATTATTTCAATAATTGTTATGTTAGCTGAATTATGACATAAATGTTAGTCTTAATAAAATATATAAATCAAACCATGAAAATTTTAATTCCTTAAAAAAGCTAGCATGCATGAAAGTTTAAGTCTGCAGAATCGATTTAGTACTTCCTTGAGGGGGAATCCTAGGAAGCATTGAATTTTGAAAATTATTTAAGCAGACTTTGTTTGGACTGTTTGAGCCTTTCAAGCCAGCTTTAATGAATATTTATCCCTTGAAACCTGAATTTTAGACTATATGGCCTAATTTTATTGGAACGTTGCATACATGAGCCATCCATTCTTTGATATTTATCTCAAAATTTTCCCGAACACTAGACTTAGTCTATCAAGAATATTCCCTAAAAATAAGTTTGGGGTAGTTGAGAAAAAGTATCAGATGCTCAAAAATATTGTAGTACATGTAGTAAAATGCTCAAGCATAAAAAAACAAAAAAATGAGAGCGTATCTATTAAAAAAATAGATGCACAAGGAGCATGTGTACTCAAGTTCAAAAATAGTTGGTGAATTTGAGGGTATCTATTCCGAAGGTCCAATGCAAGCTGAGTCTAGTGTTTTAGCTTAAATTTATATATCTTTTATCTACCTTTAGCCAAGCCATGTTATAACCTATTTAAAAGACCTATTGATTCAAATTTTTGTGCTGACTACATTTATGGAGAGAAATTGCGAAACTCAACTTATGAAGGCATAATTAAACTTAGGGATTGTAGGTTAGTCTTAAATGAGGGAATAAAATTTAATTGGTAATAATTTAGCATATATTTATTAGAAAGCATTTAGTTGATTCTTGCTATCATGATAATAATTAAAAATAATTTAAACATTATGTATACTTAAGTTGTATAATTTAAGAATTTTTGTTCTTGAGCATAATTGTATTAAACTCATAATTGTGGGAAGAAATGTTTTCTAAAGAAAATTTTCAATGTTGATTTTCATAAACTTCTTTTACAATTTGTGCATTACTCGGGACAAGAAATGAATTAAGTTTCGAGGTGTAGAAACACTAAAATATATAGACTATTTTAGCATATTTTGAACACGAATTCATGCAAATTCTAAGTAATTTCTGTGAAATTTTATGCTTTTATTATAAAATAATTAAACTGAGCTTAAATTATACTTAATTTTGAATGTTAGTTATTTTTATACTAAAGTTGCATAAATTGGCTAATTTTTAACAATTTTGCACAATAGGTGAAAAATCAGCTAGGATCTCACCTTGAATGATTGAAGTGCCAAGGCACCTTGGGAGATCAAGTTAATAAATTAACAGTCATGGTAGACCCAAATTCATGCTCTTAGACTTATTTGGATCAATTGGTCCAAGTTAATTTTATCGAGAAAAATCTAACAACTTGAAGTGGACAAAAAGAGCCTAAATTGAGCAGTTGAAGAGGGAAGATGGACGTGCCCAAGAGAGCAGCCCAATGCCGAACCAATTGATGCCCAAATCAGTTAAGTAATCTAATTATAATATTTTCAAAAAACCCTTAACTTTTTCCTAAACCCGTTCCAACCCCTCTACTTTTATGCATTTTCACTTTTGGCATTAAGCTAAATTTAGCTAAGCCATCTCAATCCCTCTCCCTTCTACCAAGGGTCGACCAGGGGAAGGGGGATTGAATGCTATTTTTAGCTAATACAAGCTATCATCTCCCACTATAAATACCTCTCCTCACCTCCTCATTTCTCATCGACTCATTCATCCACCATTCATAATTCACTTATCTCTTCTTTCACTTCTCTCTTTCATTCACCTTTGCCATTCATTTTCTTTCCCCTTCCCTTTGCTGATTTCTCCTCTTGAGAAAGAGCTAGCACGCCTCTTGAAGCAGCAACAATCAAGAATTCTTGAAGGTTGTTGATCGATAAAACAAGCAGAGAGAAATAAGAGCAAACTAGTCTGGCTTCAGAAAATCACCGAGATTTGTCTTCTAGTTCCATTCTCTGTATCTTTTAAGTTTATTTTGTTATCATAAACATGAATACTTATTTTTTAATACTCCTGTTTTAATTAAAATGACTTAAGTCTTGTTTGTGTTAGATTGATTGCATTCTATCCACTTAAATTGTTAAAATCATGTTTGTGTTGTTATAGGCCTTGGTAATTTGTTCAATTAGACATCATCATGCCTATGTTATGCTTGCATTATAATTTTTAGGTAACAACTGAATTAATTATTAATCGGATTAAAATTAGAATTAATCAACATAATATCTAATTGGTGCGGGTTTAATATTCTAAGGTAAATGAGAGTTAAATTAGCAATCATATTAAACAATATTTTTACCTTGCATAACTTGTAAGATTGTTGTGATTAAATTGTTTAGTTAAAAATATAATTAATTCACTCTGTCTTATATTTGCTTATGAATTGATTAACTAATTCAACATAGAAATATGTTTATTTGATTATTTCAATAAGTATGGATGTGCATTAGTTAGCAAAAGACCAAATTGCCATGAAATTATTCATAACGACATGAGATTAATCAAATTGATTAAACTAACACACTTATGTCATATTGATTAAAACCTTTTTGACGAATTTGTGTATTGGAATTTTATTTTCTTACTTTAATTGATCACGTAGTTAATTCTTAGTTTTTAGATCACCGTATTCAAAACAATTATTTCCCTCTACCAATTTGTTTAAATTTATATTTCATAAATACTTGCTTGTACAGTCCTCATGGGTATGGTAACTTGACATTTTTATCACTTTATTACTTGATTCAATTGTGTACACTTGCACAGTTCCGTCGTTCCAGCTAGTTTCCCTCATGTTGTTTCAACTACCTTGACGTATAGGAAACTATCCGTACAACTATTTTCTTACACATCCAAGGTCAGTGTAGGATGCATCATTGTACACCACATACTCTTTTCATGATTCGGGCTGAATCAACAGAGGGGCTTGACTTAACACAACCTTTATCTTTTCAAAGCTAGATTTTTGCTCATCCATCCACTTAAATGGAACATTCTTCCTAAACAACTTAGTTAGTGGTGCAGCTACCAAGGAGAACCATTTGACAAATAAACGATAGTACCCGGCTAAACCAAGGAAACCTCAAATTTTGAAAACATTTTTGGGTTGTTTCTATTCTAGTATGACATTTATCTTTTTTGGATCTACTCAGATACCTTCTATGGATACCACATGTCCTAGAAACATAACCTATTTAAGCCAGAATTCACATTTCTCAGTTTGGCATACAAATTTTTTTTTGTTGGAGGATTTGCAGAACCTTTCTAAGGTGCTCATCGTGTTCAGTTTCAATTCTTGAATAGACTAAGATGTTTTCGATGAATATAACAGTGAATTGATCAAGGAAGGGTTGGAATACTCGATTCATTAAATCCATGAAGGCAACCGGAGCATTAGTTAAATCAAAAGGCATTATAAGGAATTCGTAATGGCTATATCAAGTCCTAAATGTTGTTTTGGGCACATCCGCTTCCTTTAACTTTAATTAATAATACTTGGACCTTATATCTATCTTAGAGAACACTGTTGCACCTCGAAATTGATCAAATAGATTGTTGATCCTAGGTAGGGGATATTTATTCTTAATGGTCAGTTTGTTTAACTGCCGATAGTCTATGCAAAGCCTTAAGGAGTCATCTTTATTTTTCACAAATAGGACCATAGCTTCCCATGGAGAAACACTGGTGTAATAAACCCACGATCCAAAAGCTCCTAAAGTTGGATTTTTAGCTCTTGTAGCTCTTTAGGTGCCATGCGGTAGGGAGCAGGACACTAAAGCAGTTCCTGACAATAGTTTGATTCTGAATTCTACCTCACAATCTGGAGGTAACCTTGGCAACTCCTTTGAAAATACAAATTGAAATTCCCTAATAGTTCAAAGGCTATCTATGGCAAAGCTATCGGCATTCTCATCCATTACATACCTGGATAAGCCTCGCACCCTTTTCGAACTAGCTTTTCGACGACCATAGAAGAAATTACATTTGACAAATTGTTTCATCGCTCCCCAACCATAAAAATCTAACTACCCTCTGTCGTTTTTAAGGTTACCCTCTTAGAGGCACAATCTAGGCTAACTTGGTGTTCTACTAAGTATTCCATACCTAGAATCAAATCAAACTCCCCAAAAGTTAACTCCATAAGATTCGCTGGAAAAACTACCCCTTGAACCTTCAATGGACATCTCCTATAGACCTTATTTACAATAATTGATTGTCCTAAGGGGCTTAGTATGGTGACATAAGTATTGGTTTTCTCTACCCCAACACTCAATTTATCAGACATATTACATGCAACATACGAATGAGTGAATCCTATGTCAATTAGGGCAAAGTATGAAACTGAATGGATGATAAAAATACCTGTGATAACATTGTACACATCTTTATTCTTGCGACCTCTAACGGCATAAATGAGAGTAGGTTGTCTAGCCTTAGTTTGATTTGCACCAGTAGTTACGGTATTTGTGGTCCTATTCTACCATTGACCCCTCAGAGGTAATTGACTTGCTCTCTAAATTTGGGTTTAACTTTGGGCCGGAGCTTGCACCTGCTTGTCTGAATGAGGACAATCTTTCACCATATGGCCCACTAACCCACATTTCAGACAAGCACCCAATTTCTTCCAACACTCACCAGGGTGGCGCCTACCACAATACGTATAGTTGTAGCCCTTAACCCAATAGTTAACTATCGTGACCCTTTGCTGCAATCTACCCTTTTTGGCACATTTTATAGGTCGAGCATTCGAACCAACGGAGCCATAATCTCTCTTATCTGGGACCTTACTCTTCTCCCACTCTTCACGTCCCACCTGTTTGATATCCTCCACAATTTTGGTTTTCTCCACTAGGGTCTCAAACACCCATTCTTGGTATGGAGAAACCTAAATTTTGAGGTTGAAGTTTAGCCCATTTTTGAACCTTACGCACTTGTCCTACTCTGTGGTGACCATTCATTGGGCATAGTGGCTGAGTCTAAAAAATTCAACCTTGTATTCCTCCATAGTCTTATCACATTTCTTTAACTAAATAAACTCAAATCTGTAGGTCTCCACATATCTAGTGCTCACATATTTGTTTTGAAAAGCCTCTTAGAAATATTCCTAGGTTATACGTTTAGTCTACGTACCCTTTACAACAGATTGCCACCAATGGTAGGCCTCTTCCTTGAGCAAGGACACAGTGCCCTTCAACTTTTGCTCTGGAGTACAGTCTAAATCCTCTAGAATACTTTTCATCGACTCCATCCAGTATTCTCCCATAGTAGGAGTCATTCCAGCAACACCTTTAACTGTTTCACCCCGTTCAATCGGAGCCTCTCCGTAATAGATCTACAGTTCCCCAATCCAATATGGGCTCTCGCAACCATTTAAAGCACCCTCAACATCGCCTGTGTCACTATGTGGTCCCCATTCTCATAACCTTTGCCACCGTTGGTGGTAGATTTCTCAACATATTCCTCCTTAGGGATTGGGTTTTCTCCTTGAACAGTGGGTGGCTGAATTGGTGCACCTACGCGGCCTCCCCCTACCACGTCTACCTTCAGTGTTCGTTATGTTCTCACGAAAGTTTTGAAGCTAAAGTATATCTACAATTTTTATATAAATATTCAAGCATTAGTTATTTCCTAAATATCTACAGTCTAAAGATTACAATTCATCTAAAGTCTCAAAAACAACAGTAACTAATAGGACCATCATCAGTGTCTTGGATTTAATTTCCTGTAGAAAGTTATTGTTTTCACAAACTTATGTCACGGCTTTTCCCAAAATACCCATTTAATGCATGTATGAAAACTCCTTCAATTTTCCACTATCCGAATTTAGAAAACCTAAACTCCGGCACCACCAA
This sequence comes from Gossypium hirsutum, assembly GCF_007990345.1. Lineage (NCBI taxonomy): Eukaryota > Viridiplantae > Streptophyta > Magnoliopsida > Malvales > Malvaceae > Gossypium > Gossypium hirsutum. The sequence goes on along the minus strand of NC_053438.1, from coordinate 24,299,054 downwards.
ATGTAACCTACCCAACCTAGCCTAGACATTAAGCCCGGATCTGGGAGATTATATCAGCCACCGAGATGGCCTAGTATGATCGGAGTTTTTAAAATAGTTAAGTTAAAACAATTTTTTTTATTTTTAGAAGAAGATTAGTCTATTTTTAGAAAAACCCATGAGCTATCAAAAGTAGATTTAGATTAACTTTTCTATGTGGCGGTGATTACCTTTTCAGAAAACTTGATTAATTTCCCATCTATTTATTACTCAAAATTTTAATTATATTTTTAGCAGCGGAAAAAGTGATATTTAACTTAGTTTTAATAAAAAACCGAAGTTCATGCGTAATTAAATAACATTCGTATTTCAATAACCTAAAACCAAATAAGATGTCATGCATGCTATAAAAAACACCAAAACCTAAATCCCATGCCACAATTCGAAAATACAATAATACGATCTCCAAATAAAAATATCAAATGAGAAATCTAAGATATTTTGTAAAACCAAACAAATCCACCGAGTCCCTCTGGATGCCTTGTGTAGCACCCCAAACCCGGCCTAGGAGTTATGGCCAAATCTGGCGGTGTCATATTGAGGTGTTTAGCGAAAATTGAACTCGTTGGTAAAAATTTGTTTCTAGATTAAAAAAACCCCTTTATTATTATGTAACAAATCATCTAGTCAAAAACGTTTACCTTGTTATCTGCTATTGTTATAAAAGGTTGATCTAAAATCACGGAAGCTTTTGAAAACTCTAATGTTTAAATTTCGTGTCTTGGAAAATAATAGTTATTTTGAAAATTTGCCTTCTACTAAACTAGCAGCTTAAAATAAGTAAGTAAAAGGCCAACTAAAAATTTAAACAAACATAAATGGCCTTATTACATAAACAAAACCCAACACAAACTTTAATTTTAAATAAAAGCAAGTGTAGCACAGTTACAGTTGTGTGGCCACCTCCGAGTCCCTTGCCGCACCGACCTGCCTACAACTGGGGATTACCTGGACAGTTAAACAGAGGGGTGAGTTTACGAAAACTCAGTGTGGAATACCTTAACAAGAAAATAGTCAATTAAACAGTAGATAAATATAGTTTGGGCCTGAGCCCGTTACAGTAACAGTCTAGTTCAGTGTGGGGTTAAGCCCTTTCCCGTAACAGTAAATGATTGGGCTTGAGCCCATCACAAAACCAGTAATCAATAGGGCCTTTGCCCGATTTCAGTAATATTATCAGTGGGGCCTTGGCCCATAACAGTAACATATATCAGTCATGTAGTGAACAATATGTAATATCATTAATCGATATAGTAATAGTACAAAATCATTAATCAATGCAAATATGCAGTTAGATATCTTACCCAATTCAGCCTCTACACACCACTCTGTCCCGCCAAACATACCATGTGGGGATAAAATCGATCCACCCAGCCAGACACACCAAGATTAGCATCGGTTGCGGCATTAAACAGTATTGCAGCAAAGCTGCCAGTGAAATAAACAATATATAGCCATCAGTAGGTCCACAGTCGTCTTGGACGACCCGTGCAACCTTATTAGTACGGTACACTTCCTCCAAATATAACAACCCATCCCCATGCAATATATAGTGGCATAATATCATACTTGTTTGCAAAATGTCATGCTCAATCATAGTCATACATATCATAGAGCAAATCAGTCATACATAACATAAAGCCATAACAGTCATTTCATCTCCTAGGGGTATAACAGTCGTTTTACCCTATGAGGGTATTTCGGTGATTCTACCCTATGGGGGTATTTTGATCATTCTACCCTATAGGGATATTTCAGTTATTCTACCCTATGTGGGTATTTCGGTCATTTTACCCAATGGGGGGTTTTTGGGTCATTTTACCCTATGGGGGTATTTTGGTCATTTTACCCTATAAGGTATTTCAGTCATTCTACCCTATGGGGGTATTTCGGTCATAATAGTGTAAATAGGCCCAAGGCCCATTACTCGGCCCAAGTGGGCCCACACGCTCGTGCGGCCCGTTTAGCCCAGATTTTGCCACGGTTATGAGATCTACACAACCCAGTCTAGAATTTCCCACAAATCGTAGATTTCATCCGTGGGCGCCCACAAGCCCCTTGAGCCCACACGGCCTATTTCAGCCCAACGTGGGCGATTACGGCCTAAGCCTATAGAAATGCTCATGGAGGCCTCTACAGTTTATCGCCCATGATTCGCAGGTATGGATTTCGACACGAGCAATCGCACACTCATGTGGTCTCAACGCTATATTTCGGCTTTTCGGATTTTGCCGTTCTATAGTTACAGTAGGGTGGTTACACACCTGATGCGATTTGCAGATTCCCTTCGTTCTGAACACTCTTATTTCGAAAATCAATGATCATCGCACCCTAGGTTCCCAGGCAACGTGCCAATCAACCTCGACCACCACCAGTTAGGAATGGAAGCAATGCAGGTTGGAGAAAGTGATGAAAACCTTGAAAACCTCGCCGATCTCCCATCGAGAACAAGGAACAAATGAGATGATATATATCTCTCCACAACAACAACCTCCCCAAATCCCAATATTCTCTCCTCAGATCTCTCTCCAAATATCTCTCCTCAATTCTCTCTATGACCAGTTCAAACTCTATTTAGCAGTATTTCAATCCAACTCTACCACCCATACGAATTAGGCAGGAAAATAAATACTCCCTTTTTGGTGCCCCACCACTCAAACCTTAGACCCCATGTACACTCCACACGCCCCTTACCACTAGACCAACAACTCATTTGTATCATATTTTAACCATAATAATTTAAGAACCTACTATCTAGATCCAAGGATTTTATTCACTTAAAATAAAAATTTTGCATAAGCCAAGGCTTGAACCCAAGACTTCTTAGACAGTCCCAAACACTCCTAATCACTTAACCGCTGAAGCAGATATTCATTTATCTCACTTCCTAGCATAACTAAATATTTATGTGCAGTCTCCTAACTATTCCCTTGTTCAAAACCTATTTCTTCTAGGCCCAAAATTCGGGGTGTTACACCTTGTCCGCGTCCTAACCTTATGGGTTACCTGTAAGGATGGAAAAAAAGGGGAGTGAATTATGAAGCTCAGTGTGAGTTCAATGATAATTTAATGCAAACAATTGATAAACATACTAGATAACAAAGCATAGAAAAAACACCATCAATTATCAATTCAGAGTTTACATTTTATGTATGCACATGTTTGTGAATGGCAATGCAATTTCAATATCTTAAAATAAAGGTCCTACCCAACTCCACTACACATCACAAAGGGAGCTACCCCTGAACTCCAACAACCTTATACACCAATGGTTTGCGGTTTAACCACCAATGGGTTGTGGATGCACAACATATTTGTAGTTAATAGGACAAATACTGCTAATGGTTGTGGGTGCACATCAAGTTTACAGATAGACCGCCATGGTTGTGGTCTGCATAGCAAATTTGTAGATAAACTATCTGAAACACCCCTTACCCGAGACCATTTTCGGAGTCGAGCATGAGGCGTTACTTGACTTAACTTAAAAGTTTGGGGCATAAAAATTTACTTTTAAAAGTTATTTCACTGTTCATAATAAGGCTGTCCACCTGCGCAGAAGTTACTAAATTAATTATAACTTAAGATATGAAACTTGAAATTTAGATCCGTAAATTTTAACTTAAACTAGACTCATATATAGTTTTACCATAAACTTTTCAGAATTTTTTGTTCAGCCAATTAGTACAGTTTATTAGTTAAAGTCTCCCCTATTTCACTAATCGACTGTCCTGACCTCTCATCACTAAAATTCAATTATCTCATTGTGCAGACTTCATATAGTGTTATCACTTATTTCTATAGAAAATAGACTCAATAAGGAATCTAGAAATATAAATTAAAACTCATAAATATTTGTTTACAATTTTTAATGATTTTTCAAAGTCAGAACAGGGGATTCCGAAAACCACTTTGACCTTGTCTAACTAAAATGCAAATATATCAGAATACATAATTCATTTGTCTACACCGTTATTTTTTTTGAAAATAGACTCAATAAGATTTAATTCTATATCTCATCCACCCTCTAATTTATTTTCTACGATCCTTGGTGATTTTCCAAAATCACGTCACTACTACTGTCTCAAAACTGATTTACTACCAATTTTTACTTTTTCATGATTTCTATGCATAATTTAGCACCTAGACATTTATAACAACAAACACCTTCATACTTAGCCATTTTAATAACTATTCATCATAAAATATTTACATATCATCTTTTGGTCATATCTTAAGAATATACAATCGAAATGACCAAGTCCTTATACATGCCATAGCTCAAAACATTTATCGTCTTAAAATACCGAGTTGTGGTGGTTGATAGTGTGAACGCTCTCCGGCGTCTTCAAGATCACGACTATGCTTGATAATACTATATGAAAGAAAAAGAAATAAAAGAAGTAAGCATAAAGCTTAGTAAGTTTACAAGTAAATAAATAACAACATTTATCATAAACAATTATATTCATAAATTTTCATTAAGCATTAAGATCTTTACTTTCTTCTTTACTTACTCTCTTACTCGTTTACTTACTTACTTGCTTAAATTACTCCTTCGTTGCTGAAATTTCTTTTCTCAACCGATAACTGAGATACTCTTAATCTTATTAACTCACCTGAACTTGTCTATTAGGCTTTTACCTGAACTTTCATGTAACATTGTCTATTTACTAGCCCGTTGAATCACTTGGAATACTAAGGATACTCGGGTCTCTTGTCTAAATATAGCATGCCAAAGCTATGTCTCACACATAGTGTTACATGGGATGTTTCTTGTACTGCCAATGCCATATCCCAGATATGGTCTTACATGGGAGTTCTCATATAGGTGCCCATGCCATGTCCCAGACGTGGTCTTACAGGGGACCTCTCATCTCAGTGCCAACGCCATGTCCCAGACATAGTCTTACATGGGACCTCTCATAATCTCAATGATGCCAATGCCATGTCCCAGACATGGTCTTACATGGGATCTCCTCCTCTTAATGTCATGACATTTGTATCCGATACATTCCTCATGTTTCAACGGGGCCTTTTAACACTAATTCTCTGTCATCTCATACTTGAGTTAACATTAGATTATTTCATGAAATAAATACATAATTTCTAAAAAATAACAGCATTAATAATAATTATCAAAATATTGCATTCATTTACCGTAAACTTACCTCAGTACAAAAATGTGATCAAATCTAACACTTTAGTCCTCAATCTTTTTCTTTCCCCAGTCTAGCTTTGGATTTCGTTCTTCGTGATCTATAATTGTAAATTTAGATTATTTAATACCCACATTCATCAAAACAGTCCTCGACTCTAACTTTGAAAAAATTACGATTTTGTCCCTAAACTTTTACATAATTACACTTTTTTCCCAAAGCTCGGAAATTAAACTTCATCTCTTATTCTTATGTTTTATAACATGCTGAACATTTTTCCCTTCTATGACAACATCAAATTCTTACTCTAACACGTACTTATGAACATTAGGTATTTTTGCCGATTATGTCAATATACTCATTTTCACTTAAAATCGACTAGCAAAAGTTGTTTAACATAATTTCTAGCTTCTTATTCTACCATAAAACATCAAAATAAACATATTTCACCTATGGTTATTTTTCCAAATATGAACCCTAGGTTAAATTATTGCTAGAATAAGCTAACTTAAGCTACCGGGATTCTAAAAACGTAAAGAACATTAAAAACAGGACTATAACAGACTTACAATCGAGCTTGGAAGCTTGAAAAACCCTATCCATGGTTTCCCCTTGTGAAATTCGTCCATGGGGTTGAAGATGGACAAAAATTGGCTTTTAATTTTGTTTTTAATTCATTTTAATAACTAAATGACCAAAATACCCTTAAAGAAAAACTTTGGAAACATGCCTAACCATGTCCATTTTTGTCTACCAAATTATTCAATGGTCTAATTACCATATAAGAACCTCCAATTTAAAATTTCATAACAATTGGACACCACTAACATGTAGAACTGTACTTTTTTACTTTTTACAATTTAGTCCTTTTGACTAAATTGAGTGCCCAAACGTCAAAATTTTCGAACAAAATTTTCACGAATTCATTTTGTGAAATCGTAGACCATAACAATATAATAAAATAAAATTTTTTCCTCATCGGATTTGTGGTCCCGAAACCATTGTTCCGACTAGACCCAAAATTAGGATGTTACACTATCAATCTTCCTTCATACATAACGTCCCACCCGATGTAATGCGATATGACATGCTTATAACAGATTAATACGGTAGCACTTAATATGCTCATAACAATTCGATGTGGTAACAAATAATATGGTTATAACGGATCAATACGATGACAATTAATATGCTTATAACAAATCAGAGCACTAGCAAAAGACATGATTATCAGGTGTTCGGATAACGATATTATGTAGCCTGCTGAACATAGAATCAGTAATACCTATGCAATAGCCATATATTATTCAAATATCATGTGTATACAATAATAATTCGGTCAATTAGAACATGCATTCCAATATTCATATCCTCAAAGGTTGAATTGAAGAAATAAAACTATAAAAACAGTTTGAGGGCTATTCTGGGACTAAACTGAATAAATCATAAAATTTTAGGCAAAACTATAAATCTCAAAAATAAGGGTCATATAGTCGTGTGGCCAGGCTGTGTGAAATGCTATAGACCGTGTAGAAGGTTACACGGCCGTGTAATAGACTGTGGTTGTGTGGCATTTGCAAAATTAACTTACAGGAGAGGCACGGCCGTGTGGCGGGCGTGTGGAGAGTTCTTGGCTGTATAATATTCGAACTAGCCTAGGATTCTAAAGATACATGATCCCCCTATTTTTTAAACTATTATAAATTTTACATATGAAAGGAAAAATTATTAAAAAATTTATATACATCGTTACAAGATATTGTGTTGGAATTAATATTTCTAAATTAATTCATTAGAAAATTAAAAGAAAAATTATACCAATATGTATGAGTTAAAAAAAATGTCTATATAATAATAAAATTAGTTTCTCACTTTTAATTTTTTTTGCATAAAATAAAATATATTTCTATTATAATAAAAATGATCATTATTGTATTAATTGATTTTTACATTTACAAAAGGCTTTTCGACTTAATTCATTGGAAGTTATTTAAAAAAGCAATAAATATTTTTTTTGGTGCGAGGACAAAATGATAATAAACATTAATGTCAATGAATATCGGAATCAATTTTTGATGTTTATGTCGCTGCTCCTGAAATAAAGTGTTCCATTGGATAATGTCCACGTTGAATTGTATGTCAACCCGTAAAAGTTTTAACTTCCAATGGACACGATAGGTGCGAGATATTACTGATTTCCTTTTGTTGTCAGTTGCAATAATTGTCCCATAACCAACTATGATATTTACCAGTTTAAGGAGGAGATAATGTAGATAAACCCTAAATTGTAGCTTATTCTTGGTTGTTCTCCTTCCTAAAAATAGTCTAGATTTAAATCGTTACCAAGAAAGCCGAAAGATTTCAAATGATATTAAATTTTCAACAGATATTTTATCTATTATTTAATGTTTATTTGATAAATTTATTTTTATTTTAATTAATAATTTTTTGTAAGTTTTTAATTACATAATTTTGCGTTGTGTTTACAATTACTTATTATTTTAATATTTGTGATTGATTTAATTAGAATATAATTATATTCCATTTTCTAATATTTTGTTGATGAACGCAAACTTTTGAATATATATTCTTGTAGAAACTAAAAATCCATACATCCCTCTTACCAACTTTAAAATTTTAATTAGTATGCTATATCATGGTTGACATAGTTTGATTATTTGTTTATATTAGATTATAAAGTAAAATTTTTAAAAATTAAAATATACTTTAAGTAAGATTTTTAAAATTGAACCAGTGGTCGAACCGGTTAGGTATCTAGTTCGTATGATTCGATTGAACAAATATTAAAAAGGAAAGAAATATTTTACAAATAAAAAACCAGTTTGGTTCAATCGGTCCATATTGGTTTGCCTGTCAATTGATCTGATGCCTCTCTTCGAATTGATACATTGATTGATTCAAATAAATATGAAACTAAGTCCCTACACTTCGTACATTTGGAATTTAGTCATCTTATTTTTATTTTCAAGAATTTTTTCCCTTTATTTTTTAGATTTATTACTTTTAATTTATATAGAACCACATAACATTTTAAATGAAAATTTAACAATATTAACTATTTGAACTAATTAATTATATGATAAAAATATAGAAATAAAATTATGCTAGAAATTAAAGTTAAGAATCAAAACTTAAAATTTACCACTTCTATAAAATGTGAAAAAAAAAAAACAAAACAAGAAAGAAGCATAGTAGGTGTGTGCTATGTGTCGGTATGAGGAAAATCCTTGAGACCTTAGGTATAGATTAATTAATTTTGCTAGTATTAGGATGCAGTTAATAAATTAATTAATAATAAAGATAGAACTAGTCTAGTTAGACCGGGTCTTGGGTTGGGTAGTGGATACCCTCACCTAGTCCAAACTACCAACCCAAGTATAGTTCCATTCTTGTTTAATTACTCGTATGAAATGCTAGGGCCCTGTTGATTAGAAAACTCAAAATCTATTTCTATAAGGTATAATCACCTTTTCGACCCTTTAATTTTATAAAAAAATTTATTTTAATCTTTTATTTATTATTTTTCATTTTTTTAGACTTTGAGCTTATATTATATGAAAAATCACTCCAAAATAGATAAAAAGAATTAGTGTTTATTTACTAACTATGGGTATACCACATTTGTAATTAATTAATTTTTTAAAATTAAAAAAGATTTTTATAATATTTATACTTTTTTATAATTAAAATACTTTTTAAATTTTTAAAAAAAAATTAATTACTGATGTGGTATTCACATGATAATCCACGTGTATGTCTCATCAGTAAAATTAACAAACGTTAATTTTTTTATCTATTTTGAGATAATTTGATAAACAATATAATTTTAAAAACTAAAAAAATTAAAATATAAATGAAAAATTAAAATAATTTTTTTATAAAATTAAATTGTGAAATAAATCATTCTAGGTATATATAACATATGTTCACGACTCATTGTTTCCCTCTATTTTTATCTTTACCTAATTTATTCTATTGTTAATTAATTGCTTGCATTTTTCTTCCAAAAATAAAAGGTTACTTGATTGCATTTAGTTTGCTTTATTATGAAAAGAGGCACCCATTTTTTAAAAGGTAAACAAAAATAGGTCACATCATCGTAATCATAGATGGATCCTTGTTTGTTAAACATTGTAATCATCAAAGGGTCATTCATATGTTAATCATGTAATCATGTATTGTTAATTGATTATATGCATTCAATTTTCTTATATTATATTTATTTATATATAATAGACTTAATAGTTAATACATTATTTTGTATTTATATTTGACATCATTTTAATATGGTATTTGTGTATTTTTTTTGTCTAATGTGATATTTGTATTTGGTAAAAAATACACATTTTGGTATTTGAAAGTAATAGTGTTAATATTTAATTTAAATTTTTGAGTTGGTTTAATGAAAATTTATAATTTACTAATAATATTAGCAATCAACTTTCCTCAAATCAAAGAAAAACCATAGTCACCTTAGTTTATTTAACAAATTAAACACATAATTTAAAAAATTCACAATTACTACTAATTTTATTCTATTAACACAATCATGAAAATTTAGACCTTATAATATTAGTGATTAGCTTTCATCAAATGTCATCAAATCAACCCTAAAAGGTGAATTAAACAATAAAAAGTTAATATCATTACTCGTGAGTACCAAAATGTATAACTTTGTCCAAAATATAGGTATCACATTGGACAAAAGAAAAACATAAGTGCCACATTAAGAGAAGTATCAAACTTAATTGTCAAATGATATACCAAACCTATATAATATTTACAAAGTAAAAAACTCGTATATGGAGAGTTTAGAAATTTTTTTATACATCAATGATTTCAAGCTTCGCTTTGTGTTATATTATGCATTTAATATTTTATGATATCAATAAGTGTTGGGTGCAGTAACAAGATCCATTACACTCACAATATGAAATGGTTCAAACCTTAGAGATGACATTATTGGGAGTTGCAATCCCCAACCCTGAACATGGACCGTAAGATGGATATACAAAATACCAAAACTAATATATTATGATTATTTATTCAAAAAATTAATTATATCAATTATATGAAAATTGTTTTATATGTAATAAAATAGTCAATTCTAAAAATATTGAATACTGATGCTGCTGTTAGTAATGTGTCTAGGAATGTTTCAGCTGGTGGTTTAATCTGTAACCAACATGGCAATTGGATTGTTGGTTTTTTAAAAAATATTTTCCACTGTTCTGTACTCAATCTCGAGCTTTGGGATGCTCTTGAGGGGCTGCAAGTAGCTTGGAATCTAGGGTTAAAAAGAGTGGTGCTTGAGATGGATAATATTGCAACTATCCATTTAATTCAAGCAACTTCAATAGAAAAACATCACTCAATTGTGTTTTGAGCTATTAGAGATCTATTCCAACTATCTGGGATGGTTTGGGTTACACATGTATTTAGAGAGAGTAATTGGTAGCCGATGGTTTGGAATCAATGGTGTCCTGAAGGTCTCTGGGTAGGTATATCTAAATACAATTGTCAGATGAAAATTTTCAACTGCTACACGATGATTGCTTTGGATTAGCTTGGCCCCGCCTAGCCTAATTATGATTTTTATCCTTCTTGTACCAAAAAAAAGAGAGTCAATTCTAATGGTATTACACCAATTTGAGAAATTATTTCACTATAATTTTCTTCATTTTGTTGATTATAGATACAATTTATAATATTTATTAGGTTTATTATTTTATATATAATATAAATATTCATTAAAAATAGTGAATTATATGAAAATTATTTAATATGCCGAATAGAAACCAAATGGCTAATGTTGATATATCAGCTTTGGTTTTAATGTTGATCCGAATAGAGCTAATAGAACAAGTTCTAGTTAGAAAGCTCGCTTATGTCGTTCTAAGCCCGTAATGATCCAAGTTTGAGAAAGCCTGAGCTAGTAACAAATCCAAACTCTAGAAAATCGAAGCCCGATAGGACTCAAGCCCGAACCTGTAAAAGACTCGAGTCTAAGACCGATTTGGCTCGAGCCCGAGATAAATCCAACTAAAAGCCCAAAAAAGCTCGACTTTATAACTAAACAACAATATTTAATATAAATTTAGCTATTACTTATAATATAAATAAATGGTAATTCTTTAGTTTTTTTGAAAATGAATTCATAAGCATTTCATATTTATATTAAAATTTTATTAATAAGAAATGTAATTAATAACAATTTTTTAAGTTAAATTATAAAGTGAAATAAATGTTTAACATTAATTTAACATAAAATATTTTTAATACTATAAGTATATATGCATAATAAATATATAAAATTAAATTTTAGTTATAATATATTATATAATTATTATCGAAACAGAAATCGATTACCTAACCTAACCTTAAACCAATATACTAAACCAGTATATTACTAATAGATAAAATAATAATTTATGTAACACCCCTCGCCCGGCCTGGTCACTTGACCCGAGCTACAAGATTCTACTACTATAACTAGAACAATCACATGTAATTCTGACCAGTAATTCATCCAATCATCGATTTTTATGATCAATGTATGCACATTATAGTATACAATCAAAATCGAAATTCATTCGAGCTTACGAAAGCTCTGAAGTTGATCTCAGCATGGAAAAAGACCAATCTGAAAACTTTTCAAAGTTTGAGAATAAGTATCGATACCAATACCACTATTAAGAAGTATCGATACCAAATTGTGCGTCGATATCGTTTTGGTATTTTGCCATTTTTAAAATTTTGGACACATGTGACACCCCTAAAGTGACCCTAGTCGGAAAGTGGTTTCGGGACCACTAAACCGAGTCATAAAGATAATTAACCGTCATAGTTGATGCTCATTATATGTACATATGCATGTGTGAAAATTTCATGTTTGAATTTTGTTAATGGTAAGTGAATTTTATCAAATAGGACTTATGTGAGAAAATTTGGAAATGTGCTAGGCAAATGTAAAGTGGCCTAATAATGCATGTTGTGAAATGATGGGTTTGCATGTCAAATTCCCCACTTTAGAGGAAGTGGCCGGCCATGAGGGTATGGGATACAAAGCATATGCATTTTGTATTAATATTATAATGACTACATGGTTTTATAATAGGAAATAAGTATTAAAAAAAAAAGAAAGATGTTAGGTAATAATTAGTGGGAGGAGAAACCAAAGTTGTTCATCCTTTCCTCCATTGCCGTAGCCTAAAGGGAGGGAGAAGAAAGTTTGGTTGCTTTGATTTTTGGCTTAGAAGATGGCTAGAATGAGGTATGTATTGAATGATTCTTGAAAATCTATGCATGTTTGAGATGATTAGTTCAAACTCTACTTATCCCATAGATTAAACTTAGAATTTTGAGGTTTGAGATTTGGCTTGATTAAATGGGTAAAATGCAAAGTGTTTTAAAGATGATGTAATGGTTATTTCGGTTTATGGGAAGTAAATATAGATGATGGTTATAAGCTGTTTTATGATTTGATAATGGTGATTAAATCTTGTAGTTAAGTGTTTAGATATATATATATATTAATAATGAATTTAGTTGTACTTGCTATGCGAGAAATGTGCAATGCTATAGGTATTTGATTATTAGATATGGTTATTTTAAGTTGATTTGTAATGGTATGATTGCATTGATGAATTGGTTTTGGAAATGGTGGGAAGAATTGGCTATTATGCTTGATACTAATGCCGAATATGTGAATGTTGTACTTGAAAAATGTAGGTGAACATGACAAGTGTATTCGGCTTAGGGCATAAAGGATATGAAAATTTGGTATTTATTTTTGATTGTGTGTGTATGACCATGGATAATTGGCTGCACAAATATTATGAATACATAATGTATGTTAAATTTATTAAGCTACAAAACATTATACATGATCGGCCAAGGTAAATTATTTGAGTAAAGTATATCTTGATGGTACATTTCGGCTAGTATAAAATGTATATGGATGTCGTATGACTATGTTTAATTTGGGAAGTAAATTGTTTGATTTAGCTCAAGAGCCTAGAGAATCAAGTTGGATAAGGGAAAGGAAAAAGTGATCGAATAGCCGTCGTAATCGTTCGGCAATTTCCGAGGTAAGTTTTAAGTGTTTAAACGTTGAGTAAATTCAATTATAATAGGACATGATGAGTTGATTTAATAAGATATGATGTGGCCATGATATGTTCTAAGCTCAAATGGTAAGTTCTTAAGTGTTTGAGCTTGGGAATTTAAGGGTAATTTGAAATAGTCTGCTTCGGACAGCAGCAGTAACGTGACTTTAGAAAATCACCATAAATTTATGGACTTGAATTAGAGGCTGAATGAGACATGAAATTAAAGCTTAATGAGTCTAGTTTCTTATAAAAGAAACCGTGTAAGCAAAGGAATTTCCGATAATGAGATATTTAAATTTGTGTGAGACGGTGTCAGAATGACTCCGAAATCCCCTGTTCTGTTTTTAGAAAATCATTATAAATTGTACAAAAATGTTTATAAGATAAAATTTATATGCTTAGACTCCTTAATGAGTCTAGTTTCAAATGAAATCAAATACAACACATTTTGAATTCTTTAAAATGAGAAATTTGATTCGTAGTGAAGAGTGGTCAGATTAGTCAAACAGTGGAACAGGGGAAACTTTAAGAAAAATATGGTATTGATTGGCCAAACCTAAAATTCTGGAAATTTTATGGATGGAAGATATACGATTCTATATTCAGGAAAAATTAACGGAAAGTGATTTGGAGTTTTGTAGCTCTTATAAATAATTTAGTGACTATTGCTCAGGAAAAACAGCTTGTGCTGAATTTGAGATTGTGTTGTAAACCTTGATAAACTTGTTTTAGTTGCTCATAAGCTATTGATTAAACCCATACGTGAATTCTAAATTGTGATATTGGAAAATGATAGATGTAGATTCAGCCAAGACAGTGTATATATGTGATAAGGCCTAATGGCCGATGTGATGAATGTGAAAGTGTATATGTGTGATAAGGCCTAATGGCCGATGTGATGAATGTGAAAGTGTATATATGTGATAAGGCCTAATGGCCGATGTGATGAATGTGAAAGTGTATATATGTGATAAGTCCCGAAGGGCATTTGTGTCAGTACTATATCCGGGTTAAAACCCCGCAGGCTTTATGCGAGAATATTATCACTGATTAATGTCCGTAAGCTTCGTGCTCGTACTATATCCGAGCTCTAAAGACCTGATGACTACGTGTGGGAATTTTGTCCGGGTAAGACCCGATAACTTCGTGTGGAGATTATGTCCGGGTAAGACTTCGTAATAAGAATTGCTTATAAATATATTCAATGCGAAAGGTTAAACAGGTATGTACTCCAAGTTTATATGTGAGCTTGATTTGCACTAAATCATAAGGTAGTTATGTGATGCATATGAGAGCAATCTATGAGACTATTCCTATGATTATGTGACATCGGATCAGTGTGAGAGGTGATGTGAAATCATACGATATATCTACGTCACATGAGCTCACTTTTATGTGAAAGTTCATCTGCCTATTGTATATGATGAGATGTGCGTATTCGGTAAAGGGATGGTATGCCCGAAGGAAGAGTGAAATAAAAATACGAACAACTATGTTATAATTTGATTGTTATCTGTTGACACTGCTTAAAACTTACTAAGCATTGTAATGCTTACTCCGTTTACTCTGTTTCCTCTGTTTTATAGATCTCATTGCGAAGCTACAGGCTCGGGGATCGTCAGCAACTAGTCACACTATCACTATCCACTGTTTGGTACTGCTATGTTTTGGATTATCTTATGGCATGTATAAAATAGACTAGTGGCGGAAGAATATTTTGGTTAATGTATATAGCCATGCAAAAATGGCTTATATATGTTTGAGCATAATGTTATAATCATTTGGTATGGAATGGTTAATCACTATCATAATTTGTGCTATTTATGCTAAAAGGGCGAGTTGAATCATGGAAACTATGAAATAGGTAAAGTCTACCTTAAAGGCAGATGCTGGCAGCAGCAGTGATGTAGATTTGGAAAATCACTAAAAATAGTGGGATTGGAATTAAATAATGAATAAATTATGTAAACTAACCTTAATGAATCTATTTTCATATGAAAGTAACGAAACGATCATATGGAAAGTATGCTAGGAGATATTCAGGTTCTCGTGAGACAGGGCCAGAACGGTTTCTGGACTCCCTGTTCCGACTTTGGAAATTCATTGCAAATTAACCAGAGATAATTAGGAGTCATGCCATATATTTATAGATTCCTCTCTGAGTCTAGTTTCTATAGAAACCAACGGAATCAGTATTGAAGCTCTGTGCAGGGAGATATCCAAGTTGTAATGCGCAAAGGTCAGTGTAGTCGATCCCTGTAACATGGGAGACTTTTACTAATAAATTGTACTAATTGGCCTGACCAAAAATTCTAGAAAAAAGTATGTAGATGGGCATATGAGTCTAGTTTCAGGGAAAAATCACAAAACTGATTTTCGAGTTGTGAAACTCAAGATATGATTTTTAAGGTGACAGTGACGCAGTTAGCCAGCTTGCCTGGAAAATTTTTAAAATGGACTGCGATAGTAAGCGAAATTAGTCTGTGAACCCCTCGTGTCCGACTCCGGCAACGGTCTCGGGTACGGGGTGTTACAACACAAGTCAATTTGTAAAGTATTGATCCTTGGGAATAAGTATTAATACTTTAAATTGGTATCGATACCAAATTGACATTCTATCATTTTTAAATCATGATAATTGGGTAAAGTATCGGTACTTCAACCTATGGTATCGATACTTTTTGCCAGAAGGTAAAAAATTCTCACATTTTGGTACTTTTTCATGCTCAAACCATAACCAAACTCAAATGGTGCCTTAGGCACACTTTGAACCTACATCAGAAAAATTAAACTTTTACCTAACAATTCATACCAAGTGAATTATGTAGATTTCTAATACATGACAATTTCATCTACCAACCAAACATACAATTAACTATTCACAAGTCAATCAAGCCATTAAAAATTAAATAGGTACTTGCCAAACTGTGATGTCATCAATGTATGAAATCATCAACCATTTCACTATCAATATAATCATTTATATGCTTCAACTATAGCTAAACATATTGTGAAAGTGCACACTTTCATCCACAACATACAACCATTCAACTTAAACACCATTTAGGGTCCAAAATCATCATCATTCAAGATAAAAACATATACATAACAACGCTTATATACATGCTACATCGACCTATGAAAATCAAAATTCATGATTAAACCTACAAATAACAAGGTAAGTAAAAAAATTAAAAATATTTAATTAACTAACTTTTTTTCAAAATAAACATATTTAATTATGCACAAAAAATTAGAACATTATCTAGCTCGTTCATCTTTCGATTAATATTATTTTACCATAATCAATCTAACAAAAAATTCACCATTGTAATCTTCGGCAATGACGCCAACAACTTGACCACCTATAAACGTGTTATTATATATAGTAAAAATATCTCACCAAAAATATAAGAAATTAAATCTATGGTGTCTGCAAGCATATGGATCAAATTGTAATATAGAAGTGTTAGAACGAAACACCGATAAGTATTTCGAGGATCGTACCCAAGGGATTGCAATTTGGAGAAACTATTATTAAATTAATTATAGAAAATAATTACTAATCTAATATAGTCACGAATTAGTAGTGTTAATCTAAATTAAAATATTAATTAAACTAATTAAATTAATAAACCTAAATTAACCTAATGGAATTTCCCATTCCTAATGTCGACAATGTGAGCCTCTAGCCTATGATCGATTAAATATCTAATTATCAAATTAAATAATTAATTATATTTGATTGGTTTATTTATCACCCTTACAAGAATACCCTTTCGGTATCATCTTCACTAAGGATTACCGCCTAGTTCACCCTTTCAATCTCTTCCTAAGCATGTAGATACCCTCCCAGCCTCATCGCTTGGCACAAGTTATACACAACAAGATACCATACTGGTCTTACTTGTCTATATATTCTATCAGGGGTGTCACTCCCTAATATACTAAGTACTCTTGAATAAACAACCAATTTGGGATAAATAATTACTTAGTATTACTTTATTAATCGAAACATACAAGATATGAATAAAGCACAATAATATATTCCAATATTCATATAGAGATTAATTGGTTAGATCAATGAAATATAAACAAAATAATAGAAGAGAAGGGATAAGAGAATGCTCATGAATAAATATATTAAAGTGGGAATTTGAAGCAATCTCTGCTTGTAAGTGTCTTCACATTGAAATAGAAAAGTTCTGACTAAGCAAATATGAAAAGAAAAAGTAAAACTGCCTGTCTAAGCCTGCAAACCAATTCTAGGGACCCTAAGGTTGCTTAAGTAGGCAACAGGCTACTTGGTGACCATTCAGTCCTAGATACACTTAGATACTGATTAATACAATATTCTAGTAAATGATAGGGTCCAAATAAGGAAATATCCCAAAATTTTCGTCCAAAGAATCAACCATATTTTGTCCTACCATCATTGTGTCGTCGTGACGTGGGAAGACTCCTCGTCATGACATCACCATCTTGAATTCCTTCCTATTTTCATCGCGCTGTTGTGACGACAAGAAACTCCTCTTCACGATGTCAAGTGATGTTCCAGCCTTGCCAGCTTTTTTGAGCTATCGGGCTGCCTTGTCTCGCGGCCTGATGATCATCCTTTGTTTTCTTGGACCTGAATTGACATCCTACACACTTAAATAGCCCATTAGTCACACATAGGGCTTGAGTTGGCCTGTCGGGTCATCGAAATAGCAAAAAATGCGTAAAAATGCTTATTTTATTAATATTTAGTTACTAACCTACTAATATTGAAAATGTAATAATTAATTATAAAATTCCTAGAAAACAAGCTAGTTAAGTGCCGAAATATACTTAAACTACCACTACGATTGGCGGCAAGTCAATAATCCCATTTCTGTCTATCGTTTCCATTCTCGTATACCTTCTGTTAGGTAGTTTATTATGTCTTCCATATCCACATCATGATCACATGTCAAGTCAAGCAACTTGATGTCATCATTTTTGTAAAATGGGACATCATAATATTCACATATTTTTGTAGGGAAGATGTCCACCTCTCGGTTCCTAAAGTAAACTTAGGCTTTTTCAAGTGATTTTAAATTGGAGTAGAACTCTAAGACCGCAGGTAGAACTGTAGGAGCCTTAGGCAGTAGGCAAAAATTTTTCCACCAATGAAATCAAATAAGATCCCCAACTTCACCACCCAAGGAAGAGGTTCGGTCGAAACCGTGTTTAGGGTTGAACATTCGTCCCTGAAGCATGAGAAAAAACTCCTCAGCCTCTTTAGATACAAACTTTGCTAATCAAACTCTAACAGTGAAGCTAACTTCGATTGGGATCGAGTTCGCTTTGTTTTCCTTGGTGACATTTTGTAAAGTGCAAAGATTTAATCAAGAAACAATACTTAAAAGAAAAATTCTAACCAACTAGCATACAACAATGCAAAACTATTTATCAACAAGTTCATAATTTTTCTTAGCTTCCAACAAACTATTAAGCAAGAATAATAACAAATTTCAAAATTTAGTAAAAGTTGAAACTTTTAACCTCAGTTGTTGTTGTTAAGGTAAGTGTGTTTGGTTCGTCGTGGTGTCATCATCCCTAAATAAGCGACAGAGACCTGAAAGAAGAATGAAGAGAATACCCAAAGAAAATAAACATAGTGCTAAGAGAGTTAAGGTTTGGGAAATGATAGAAATTTGGGAATTTTGAAGGGTTTTAGGGGTTTAAACTTACAAACACTCAGGTCGCGATACCTAAAACCAGGTATTCTACAAACCTAATAGGGGTATCATGATACCCAAGGTGGGTATCACGATATCCCTACAAATTTTTGTCCCTTTTATTTTTTAAAGTGTCCTGGGTATGGCATTACCTAAGGCCGATTTGTGATACCATTAGGTGTTTTGTAAAAATTCAAAATTTTGAAACTACCTAGGATATCACGATACCAAGGGTCGATATTGCAATAGCCAAAAGATTTTTGGCCTCTCCTTGGAACTGTCTAGAGTATCATGATACCTCACCCTTAGTGTCACAATTCTACTGTCTAGTTTTCAAAATTTCCCAAAATTTCCATCCTAACTCCATCTAATCACAAAACAAGACCCTTAAAGCCCTAGAGTCCAACATGTAAGGAATTTAAAGCCTAACTAAATAGGAAATTTAAATAAAAACTATGTTCAAAGATGAAAATTATTTACAAATAAAAATTAAGGAAGGGTTATACCTCATTGATGACTCAACACAACTGTTTAGGGTCATAATCATCATACATTTCTTGATCACTTGTCTTACTGTGACCTATTTCTTAGTTTAAATAGTGGACCTCATTAAAGGTGTTCTTGTTGGATATGGTGCCCTAATTGTTGTATGTTTGTCTAAGTACACTTGTAATATTTCAAATAGACTGGTTAATAAAATTATTCATGAATTAAATTAATAATTTCTATATTGTCTTCACATAATTTTTGCATACAAAGCAAAATGGAAGCAGATGTTGCTTACTGATTGTCTAATGTTTAACTAATATTAAGCAAAATGGAAGCAAATGTTTATAATTAATAAGGAAAAAATGAACTTAATTATAAATCATTTGAGCCCTAATTGCATATGTCCAATCAATCCCTCCACTAGCTAGTTGAAACCAAAAATGAATTGCTTGTTTGAATCAAAATGAACATAATGAATAGAAATAGATAAATGGAAAACATTCAAAAATGATTATGGTTTTCTTCGAAATGGAGAAATGGAATTGACCTGCCTTCAAATGTACTAGTCAATCCGAGTCAAGTCTGCACTTAAGGAGTTTGTTTTCTAAGCAGTTTAGTATTGTAATTTACATTTTTAGTATTTAGGCCTTAGGATAGAAATTTAATAAAAATAATTTTTAACACATTTATTAGATGTTGTAACCTAATAGGCCAACACGGGCATTAGGTTCTGCTAATATGTTCAACTAAGTCTGTATGATGAAGATATAAATGCCCAATTGATGTGGAAGTAAGGGTTGAGTGATGCACAAGCTTTCCAGGACATCAAGGCACAAAACAAACAACCGAGGAAAGATGCAGGAATTGTGTCGCGCCACACAAGTGATGTGGCGTAACACACGTCGACATGCTACCCAAGTTTAATGTGTTATTCTTGTCCGTGTAATAAAGCTTATATGAAGGCTTTGTACGTGTCAAAGACCTAATTTGGGCTATCAACAACTCTATAAATAGGACATTAGGGGTTGAATGTAACTAAGTCGTCCTAGAAGCCTTCAAAAGCCCTAGTAGTTTAGAAGTAATTTAGTTTATTTTCTTTTTAATTATTCAATACTTTCTTGTTTTCCTCTTGAAATTAGTTTTGATTCAAGAGTTTATCTCTTTTAGTTCAAGTCTTTCAGTTTATGTTCTTTTGAAGTTGTTTTATTTCTTTATTCCAATCAAGATATTTACTACTTCTTTCCCCATTCGATATTAAATTCACGATTATTCAAATCTCTTTTCTTCTTCGAATTCATCGTGTTCTTTATGTGGTTTATTTAATCGAGAAAGAGATTATGAATAACATGAGTGCCTAAATCCCTTAGGTAGATTAACAAGTGGATAGGGATGTGATTAGAGGATTTAGGGTTTCTCGAGAGTGATTAGTTGGTATGAATTACGTGTACTTAAACCACTAGGCTTAACAACCCTAGAAAGTTACCATAGGCAAGACGAGGTCGGGAGATTAGTTGAACCGAGTAAATCATAATTGTCCTGGTTAAGAAAGTGAGATTAGGAGATAAGTGAGTATCAACCAATCGATTATTTAATTAGAGGCTAGGAGGTAATAATTGGTTAATTGATAGCTAATCCACCCTAAAACCCTAATACGAAGTTAGTTACAAACTTTGAAGCGAGTTAATCTTCTTGATTTTTTTTTCTATTTTTCTTTATTTATTTATATTCATTATTTATTTATTTTTTTCCCTTACTCTATTTTATGGTTCACCATAATATAGGAAATAATTAGTACTACTTAGACTTGTTATTGTAAAAGTGTTTTCTTTATTTATTCCATCCTCCATTGGGTATGATCCTTGGAATACTTCCAAGTATTTCGTTGTACAAACTATATTACAATTTGACCCATGCACTTGCATGCATTGCCGTTCTTAATTCTTATATATTTTTGTGTATTATTTAACTATAAACGATAACATGTTTATAGGTGGTCAAGTTGTTGACGCCATTACCAGGGAGGTTTCGACAATAAATTGTGAAAATATTTTTTTTACAATTAATAAGATATGTAGGAAAGTTAAGACCTATAGATATGATTTTAGGTTATTTATTTTTATTTTTAATTTATTTTCAGGTCGTGTATGACCCAAAGCTCAAGTACTCAAATTGAACCTTATCCATATCTGGAGGAAATACTCAAGTGTAATCGTCCAGCCATTAATACCTATCTGCTCCAAAATAAAATATGTTATTTGAGGAGCACGAGAATAACAAGGCAATAACTGGGAAGTGATCCCAATGGCTCAAAAGAGATTGTGCGAGTATGCCCTACCTACAATAGACGCGGTGCAATGAAGCATAGAATGACCGATGATTAACATAAATAATTTTGAAATAAAGACAAACATTATCCAAATGATCTAAAACATGATGTAGAAGATTAAATTGATGTGCAAGTGTACACAATCATTGACAAGTGATAATGTGATAAGTATATGAGTATCGTTTCCATAGGGATAGTCTATGTGAATCAAGTATTGCAAAATTAATTGGTTGGTGATGAAAATAAATTTAATTGATGGGTTTGATTAAATTAAACTAACCTAAATACACTTAAAATTAAATTAAATTAATGAATGAATAAGTATGCAAGTCTTTTAGAGAAATCTCAATATCATGCACATGTCAGAATAATTCTCCTTCATAACTTAGAAATATTTAAATATTGCTAATGATGTTGCGGGAATTTCCATGGCAACTCAGTATTAATTAATCCTATTTTAATTACGAGTAAATTGGCTTCTCTTGAAGTCTGAAGTTTAATCTCTGGTCTACATATGTCTTTGTCTGTTACGACTTCAAGGTTACCTTTTCAGGCATCGTCTAAGAATTCAACTTATTAAATTATTAAGTATAGCATATGTAGTCTAAGGTATTTTTCAAGGAATGGGAAAAGGAATGGGAAAGATGACTTTGCTAAAAATATCTAGTCTAAGGTATTTTTCAAGGAGGGAGTTGAACGGTCACTTAACAAAGTTATTAGGGTTGTTTTGTAATTTTTTTACAAGTCTAAGGATCCTAAATTAAATGAAATGGATAGTTGGGCTACTTGTAGTTGAATTTGGGCTCTTTACTCCACAATTGGACAGTTTGGCTTCAAAATTAAGCAACAGACTTAACTACTTCACTGATCTAATTTTTAGGCTGAGTCAAGTATGTCCATTATCCATAATTCTAATTAATTTTGGAAGTCCATAGATGATTAATTATTAACCCTCCTTTGCATGGATTTTGCTACGAAGACTGCTACAACATTGAGCATTGGGCAGGTGAGCTTTGAGGCCAATTTTCCTCTTATTGCACAAAACTACGCCAAATATGCAAAATATGTCAAATTAGCAGGTAAATTAAAAAATGTAAAATTTTCTTTAATTCTGTCTATCTAAGTAATTTTGTATTCGTTATTAAAATACACGAAACTTGCATAAATTACTAGTAAAAAGTTGTTGAAAAGGTCTATATAAATTAGAGTTATCACCAAAGCTGTGCCTATACCGGTAATCTCAAATCACAACATAAAAAGATACCTCCAAAAATAAAAGATCCAAGAACCTTTACAATCTTAATAGAGATTGGGGATCAGTGCTATAGTAAAGCCCTTTGTGATCTAGGGGACAATATAAATTTAATACCCTTGTAAATTTATCGGAAACTCGGATTCAAGAGTTAAAAAACACATCGATGATTCTACAATTAGTCGGTGGATCTTTGATGCACCCAAAGGGTGTACTCTAGAATACATTGGTTAAGGTAGGGGGATTCATAATCCCTGTTGATTTTGTAGTCCTTGTTCAAAGGCATTTCTTGAGTTTAATGAGTGTAGATACATAAAAGATGAGAGAATGAGATAAACGACGAGACTCCAATGAAAGAAGGAGCAAGTGGAAGGGCCAAGAAGGGTGAGACCGGCATCTGAAGTCAATGGTAAAATTCAAGGAATTACCAGACAAGTTTGACAGTGCAACCTAAATTTTAACCATCAGGCTTAATTTTTAAATATTTTACACTAATTTGTTCTTAGTTTGTTAGATGTAGGATTTAGATTTTTTTATTTTGTGTTAGAATTAGTAGGAAATAGGTTCTTGATGATAGCAGAGGAGATAGACGTTAGTAGGGTGCAAGTACGAGAAACCGAGGACCTTCTACGAGTCTCGGAGAGGCCAAATCGAATCCATGTCATCACACATCAAGCCCATGATGCGACACAACCGATGTGAGCCAAAGAATACAAAAATTCATCATTTTGTCATGCCATATCCCACCTATGGCTCGACACACCATCGTTTGAAAGCAAAATCAGGTGGAAAATTATTGTCATGTCATACCATGCACCCTTGTGGCGTGACACACAAGCCATTTTTAGTAACTTTTCGTTCTTGATTCAACGCAATCTTTGGAGATTTTCACCAAGATTGGATGGTATAAACTCGAAATTATATAGGATTTTTCTAGTAATTTTTACTACCTTTTTACTTAAAAATAATATTAATCTTGAGTATTTGTTAATTAATTAAGTTAATTTTGCTTAATTGTTAATAATGGACATGAATTTATTAAGTATGCGAATTTGTGTTTTTTTATATGATTTTGTGCATAAAATTAAAGTATTTCATGTTATTTATTAATATGTTAAATTAACTTATGCAGTGGGACCATAGAGTTCAGTTTATTATAATGTTGCATGGACATGAGCTATTATTCTCATGTGTTGGACGACAACACCAAACTTAATGGGTCATCAAGATGCCACCTTGACCCAATAAAAAGGTTGATACATGTTGGTCAAGTCTACAAGCTAGTTGGGTCATTAACCGTCCAATTCCAGAGAAGAGAGGCCCAATTCAACAAACACAATTGGGTAGCCAATAAATCAATTTTAGGACAATTATTTGAAGGTCCTCATGCTTGGAAGAACATTGGAAATCGGCACACAAGATTTGCTTGAGAAACCGTCCACCCGTTGCATGATTCAAGCATGATTTCATGCTTCAATCAAGCAACTAAACCACCTTCTCTACCACATATCATGGCCGACCATAGGAGGGAGAAATCCAAAGGATTGTTGCTACTATTTTTAGTAAACTCTCCCACATACTTCAAGTATAAATATCACACCTATCTCACCTTTTCAATGATCCCTTAATCATCCTTTCATCCATCATTTTCACAACATTCTTCATTCCCTCTCTTGCTCTGTCCATCCACCACTCCTATCATTCCATTTTCCATTAGTTTTTAGCCAAAAAAAGCCTTGAAGAGATCATCTCTTGGCTGGCCACCTTGAAGAGCCATTAGCAAAGGTGCAAGAAGATGAACGAAGGAAAAGAACTTCAATCACAGTCCGCGAGACTGTTTACTTGAAATAGATTTTATTCTTACATTATTTTTTGTTTTAAATTAATTGTGTTTGCAATGTCCTTTGTGATCTTGAAATCAATAATGGTAGCTTAAAAATGTTTAGCTAGGTTAATTGCATTAAGTTAATGAGATTTGTTTGATTCAGGTTTAAAGTGTTTGTGCCTCATTCAATCATGTTTTCAATTAAATTCAAGTATTTATTTCATTCATATGTGATTGGATGCAATAGAATTAGTAGAGTGATCCTAACTAGACGACGACTAGTGGACGCAATAATTGAAAAGTGCATGCTTAATTTAGATCCTACCCCGACTAAATTGAAGGTTCATAATAACTTTAACAAGCTCTATTATCTTGCATAATTTTTAGGTTTATGTGATTAAACTGTTTCAAACCTAACTTGTCCCTGTTAGTTCACACAAATACTAAGAAACCCTTAGTTTAATAAGATCAGTAAAATGCATGTTTCATTAAGTAAAAGATTCTAAAAGGACTTAATTTGGTTTCCGAACTCATGAAAGATCGAGTTGCCATGGAATGTTTTCCGAACACTGTTAAGCATGATGAAAATGAATCAAGTTTATTAATGTAGTTATCCTAGCCTGTTCATGTTATTGATTGTTGAAGTTGTGTTTCTGCTGCTAAATTCATTCATACATTTAGATAATTTACATACTTAGATTAAAATTACATTAGGGGTCAATTTTGCATCTTGATAAATTAATCTAGTTTAATCATCATCACTCAAATTAGTGTTTTTTTATCACCAAATTGTTAACTTATAATTTTACAAATAACTGATTAATATACACAGTGTCAGTGGAGATGATAACTCATTTACTTACTTATCACTTGAACGATACACTTGCAAAAACTAAGCATTACAAGTTTTTTTACGCCATTGATAGGGACTGTTGCCTTAATCATTTTTGTGAAATTAATCTTTTCAGTTTGGTTTTTATTTCATTTTAATCTAACTTCTAACCTTACTAATTTATTCTTTATTCTTTATTTTTTGTGATTTATTTTTAGGTGTTTATGAGTAGAGATCGAATTATCGATTGATTAACTGTAGAATCTAAAATCAAGCAAACATTTAAACAGAGAAGACGTGAGAGATCAGCTGAAAGACAAGCCGAGATGGACCTTGGAAATCAAAATGATGGGCTAGGTAATAGAGCCAATTATGTGCACAATCCAATTCTAATTGCTGATGATAGGGATCGTGCCATAAGACAATACGTTGTGCCACTTTTCAATGAATTAAATCCAAGAATTAAGAGGCCGGATATTGAGGCACCATAATTCAAATTGAAACTGGTGATGTTTCAAATGCTCTAAACAATGGGCCAGTTCAGTGGTATTCCCACAGAAGATGCACATCTACACCTATGATTATTCATGGAGGTGAGTGATTCATTTAAAATAGTCGGTGTTACTAAAGGCGCATTGAGGTTGAAATTGTTTCCATACTCGTTGTCAGATTGAGCAAAAGCATTGCTTAATTCGTTGCCACCAAGTTAAATATCTACTTGACAATAATTAATAGAAAGGTTTTTGGTTAAGTATTTTCCATCGAGTAAGAATGCCAAGTTGCGAAATGAGATAACCACTTTTTCACAATTAGATGATGAATCCTTGTACGGGGAATGGGAAAGATTCAAGGAGTTACTTTTGTAAGTTTCCTCATCATGAGATTCCATATTGTATCTAGTTAGAGACATTTTATAACGGTCTTAGCGCACAGACAAGATTGATGGTAGATACTTCTCGAATGGTGTGATTTTGTCTAAGTCTTATAATGAGGCTTACGAGATCATTGAGAGGATTGATAGCAACAGCTATCAATGGCCAACAAGTTGAGCAACTTTAGGAAGACAAGTAGTCGGAGTGCACGAAGTGGACGCACTGACATCATTCTCAACTCAGGTATGTTCTATTTCCTCCATGTTAAAACAGTTTACCACTAATGGTTCTAATAATTTTGCTGCTCAATCACCAAGTCAATATGATGTTGTTTCTTTTGTGTATTGTAGGGATGACCATTCCATTGAGGATTGCCCTTCAAAACTTGAGTCTGTTTGTTACGTAAGGAATCAGTCTCAAAATAGGAGTGGACAAGGACCACAGTCCAGCTTCTAAAATCCTTCATGGTGTAATCATCCAAATTTTTCTTGAAGTAGCCAAGGAAACGGACTAAACAACACCTACATGCTACATGCAGCATAGACCAACCAGTCTCAAGGGTTCAATCAACAAGCTTCAAAACTAGCTTAAGCTGAATCATCAAACAGTTTGGAAGACTTTTTGAAGGCGTACATGGCAAAAAATGATGTCTTAATCCAAATTCAAGCAGTAACACAAAATAATCTTGAGAACCAGATATATCTGTTAGCTACTAAGCTTCGTAATAGACCACAAGGAGTATTGCCAAGCGATAGAGAAAATCCAAGGAATTTTGGTAAGGAACATTGTAAGGTAGTTGCATTACGAAGTGGTAAGATTTTGGAACCCAAGGAGGTTATGATTGAAGTTGAGCCTATTGAGATAGGCGAAAGTTAGCCAATAGTTGAAGTTCCTACACTAGAAAAGCCAGATGCTGAGAAATCTAATGAGGTAAAATCTAAACTAGTGCATTCTGATAAGCTAACACCTTCATTGGTAGATTTGCCTCAGAAAAGTTGTCTGATTCAACCTATAGTTCCATCACCTCCATATTCTCAAACACTCCAGCAGCATAAGTAGAAATAGGATGTGGAATTCAAGAATTTCTTGGATATTCTAAAGCAACTTCACATCAACATCCCGTTGCTGGAGGCATTAGAGCAAGTGCCCAAATAGGTGAAGTTTATGAAGGATATTCTATCTAAGAAGAAAAGACTTAGTGAGTATGAGACGGTAGCCTTAACGAAGGAATGTAGTGCATTCCTAAAGAACAAGCTACCTTCGAAACTGAAGGACCTTGGAAGCTTTACTATACCTTGTAATATCGGAGAATCTTACTACGGTAAAGCTTTGTACGACTTAGGAGAAAGCATCAACTTGATGTCCAAATCTATTTTCAAGCCATTAAGAATATGTAACACCCCTAATCACTCAAGATATGATTTTTAAAGCAACTAGTACGCAGATTGGCAGTGTCTGGGAAATTTTTTTTAAAGTCTGTTAACACCTCGTGTTCGACTCCGGTGACGGTCTCGGGTTTGGGGTGTTACATTTGATTGGTATCAGAGCTACGGCTTAGTCGATTCTAGGACTACCGTAATGCGTTTGGTCTAGCTATACATGCCATTTTATGTGATTATTTGATAGTGTGGTGATTTCTGACATTTGCAAATGTGTTTATTTATAGTAATGGATCCCGATCCTGACCGAGCGGTAGCTGATGATCTTGAGAGTGTAGCGCCTGCTCCCGCACAAGGGGCAGCGCCGGCGGACTCTCAACCTAATGCTAGTAACCCGAATGATGAAGCTAGACAAGCTTTCTATAGCGTGATGAATGATTGGTTCAACCAATACATTCGAACAAATACGGCTGTTCCACAACCTCCATTCTCGACAAATACCACCCCCGCACCTACAATACCTCCGGAAACTGACCAAATAAGGTCAAATAAGCCCCTAGTTGACAGAATCCGAAAACATAGGGCTACTGAATTTAAAGCTACGGACAGCGATGATGCCGAGCAAGCTAAATTTTGGTTGGACAACACTATCCGGGTACTCGATGAGCTATCTTGTACACCTGATGAATGCCTAAAGTGTACTATCTTCTTGCTACGCGATTCTGCCTACTATTGGTGGAGTACTCTGACTTCTGTTGTGCCCCGAGAGCAAGTAACTTGGGAGTTTTTCCAAACTGAGTTTCGGAAAAAGTATATCAGTCAGAGATTTGTTGATCAAAAACGGAAGGAATTTCTTGAGCTTAAGCAAGGTTCTATGTCAGTTACTGATTACGAGCGAAAATTTGTTAGACTTAGTAGATACGCTCGGGAATGTGTTTCGTCCGAGGCTATCATGTGTAGACGCTTCGAGGATGGGCTGAATGAAGATATAAAAATGTTCGTTGGCATTCTTGAAATACGAGAGTTCGTAGTACTTGTCGAGCGAGCTTGTAAAGCCGAAGAGCTTAGAAAAGAAAAACAAAAAGTTGATGTGGGAACTGGAGAGTTTCGTAAAAGATCTTCGGGAAAGTCTCTTCAACAGGCATCGAAGAAATTTCGAGATGATGTCGGCTGGTCGAGAGGCACTTCGGGCCTTTTTAGACGAGATCGTGATCGACCCCTTGTGGGTACACGAGGCACTTCGGTCGCCAGTGTTGGGAATGGACGTCGAGACAGAACGAAATGTCGATATTACGGTAAATGGCATTCGGGGAGTTGTAGATTCCCTGACCGCTCCTGTTACAAGTGCGGATCAGTTGACCACTTCATTAAAGATTGCCCGAGGTTGTCTGAACAGAATGTAAATCAGAGTGGGAAACCGGGTGCTACCACTGCTCGAGGTAGACCATCTGGAAATACGGGCAATGCTGGTGGTGGTCAGAGAGGATCTAGAGATGCTACGACCAGATCCGAGGCTCGTGCGCCTGCTAGAGCTTATGCTATACGTGCCCGCGAGGATGTTTCTTCGCCTGATGTTATTACCGGTACTTTTACTCTCTTTGATACTAATGTAATTGCTTTGATTGACCCCGGTTCTACTCATTCTTACATATGTGAGACCTTAGCATCCAGTAAGACTTTACCTATTGAGTCTACTGAGTTCGTAATTCGGGTGTCAAATCCCTTGGGTCGTTACGTGCTTGTCGACAAAGTGTGTAAGAAATGTCCCCTAGTAATTCGAGGTTCCTGTTTTCCGGTGGACTTGATGCTTTTGCCGTTTAATGAATTTGATGTTATTCTCGGGTTGGATTGGTTGACCGTGCATGATGCGGTTGTGAATTGCAAAAGCAAGACTATTGAATTGAGGTGCGCAAATAACGAAGTAATCCGAGTTGAGTCTACGGACTTGGATGGGTTGCCAGCTGTAATATCCTCAATGTTGGCCCAGAAATAAGTAAGAAAAGGGTGCGAAGCATACCTTGCGTATGTACTTGATGACAAAGAATTAGAAAAGAAACCCGAATCTATGCCGGTGGTTTGTGAATACCCGGATGTTTTTCCTGAAGAATTACCGGGTTTACCACCTGTTCGGGAGATAGAGTTTGGTATTGAGCTTGTACCTGGGACTACGCCGATTTCGATGGCTCCGTATCGTATGGAACCAACCGAGTTAAAAGAGTTGAAAGCTCAGTTGCAAGAATTGACGGATAGAGGTTTTGCTCGACCAAGTTTCTCACCTTGGGGTGCACCAGTATTGTTCGTGAAAAAGAAGGACGGAACCATGAGGTTGTGCATTGACTATCGTCAACTGAATAAAGTGACGATTAAGAACAAATATCCGTTACCGCGTATCGATGATTTGTTCGACCAACTGAAGGGAGCCTCAGTGTTCTCAAAATATATTTGAGATCGGGCTATTATCAGTTGCGAATTCGAGATTCGGACATACCCAAAACTGCCTTCAGAATGAGATATGGTCACTACGAATTCTTAGTGATGCCGTTTGGGCTCACTAATGCCCCTGCGGTATTTATGGATTTGATGAATCGGATCTTCAGACCATATTTGGATCGGTTCGTAGTTGTGTTCATTGATGACATCTTGGTCTATTCAAGAGATGAGACCGAACATGCTGAGCACCTGAGACTAGTGTTGCAAATTTTGCGGGATAAGCAGTTATATGCTAAGTTCAGTAAGTGTGAGTTCTGGTTAAGAGAGGTTAGCTTCTTGGGTCACGTGGTATCCGCATCGGGTATTCGAGTTGACCCGAACAAAATTTCAGCCATACTTAACTGGAAACCTCCAAGAAATATTACCGAAGTTCGGAGCTTCTTGGGGCTCGCCGGT
Source organism: Gossypium hirsutum (assembly GCF_007990345.1). NCBI lineage: Eukaryota > Viridiplantae > Streptophyta > Magnoliopsida > Malvales > Malvaceae > Gossypium > Gossypium hirsutum. Next base: position 24,268,164 of record NC_053438.1, on the reverse strand, counting down.
TATTACCGACGATTTGTAAAAGGTTTCTCGATGATAGCCACACCAATGACGAAGCTACTTCAAAAGGATGTTAAGTTCGAATGGACGGAGAAATGTCAGAAAAGTTTCGATCAACTGAAAACTTATTTGACTGAAGCTCCAATTTTAGTGCAACCCGAATCAGGCAAAGAGTTTGTCATTTATAGTGACGCATCCCTACTTGGGTTGGGTTGCGTATTGATGCAAGAAGGTCGAGTGGTGGCCTATGCGTCGAGACAATTAAAGCCACATGAGAAAATTATCCGACCCATGATCTTGAACTAGCTGCCATCGTATTTGCTTTAAAATATGGCGACATTACTTATTTGGTGAAAAGTGTCATGTATTTTCGGATCACAAAAGTCTCAAATATTTGATGACTCAAAGAGACTTAAATCTGTGACAAAGACGTTGGCTTGAGTTGTTGAAAGATTACGAGCTTGTCATTGATTACCACCCGGGAAAGGCTAATGTGGTTGCGGACGCCTTAAGCCAGAAATCATTGTTTGCTTTACGAGCGATGAATGTGCACTTGTCTGTTCTACCCGACAATGTGTTAGTAGCTGAATTAAAAGCCAAACCATTATTGATTCATCAAATTCGTGAAGCCCAGAAAGTTGATGATGAATTGGTTGCAAAATGGGCTGAGTGTATTCCGAACAAGGAATCGGAGTTTCAAATTGATGATGATGATTGTTTGAGGTTCAGAAGTCGTTTGTGTGTTCCAAGGAATCCGGAACTCATTTCGATGATTCTAAACGAAGCCCATTGTAGCCGAATGTCAATTCACCCGGGGAGTACAAAAATGTACAACGATTTGAAACGTCGGTTTTGGTGGCATGGTATGAAACGAGACATCTCCGACTTTGTTTCGAGATGTTTAATATGTCAACAAGTGAAAGCAGAACATCAAGTGCCTTCAGGATTACTTCAGCCGATCATGATACCCGAGTGGAAATGGGATCGAGTCACAATGGACTTTGTGTCCGGACTGCCATTGTCAGCAAGTAAGAAAGATGCGATTTGGGTTGTTGTCGATAGACTGACTAAGTTGGCTCACTTTATCCCCGTGCGTACGGATTTTTCATTGGATAAACTAGCTGAATTGTACGTTTCTCAGATTGTGAGATTACACGGGGTACCTACTTCTATCGTGTCGGATAGAGATCCGAGATTCACCTCACGATTTTGGAGGAAATTGCAAGAAGCTTTGGGTACCAAGCTGCATTTTAGCACTGCTTTTCACCCCCAAACCGATAGTCAATTGAGTGGATAATTCAGATACTTGAGGATATGTTGAGATGTTGCATCCTCGAGTTCAGTAGTTCATGGGAACGGTATTTACCTTTGATTGAATTCGCTTACAACAATAGTTTTCAATCAAGTATTAAGATGGCACCTTACGAGGCTTTGTACGGTCGTAAATGTCGTACACCATTGTTTTGGACCGAGCTCGGTGAAAGTAAAATTTTCGGAGTTGATTTGATTAAGGATGCCGAACAGAAAGTAAAGGTAATCCGTGAAAGTCTGAAAGCAGCCACAGATCGTCAAAAATCGTATGCGGATTTGAAACGAAAAGACATTGAATATCAGGTGGGAGATAAAGTGTTTCTTAAAGTTTCGCCTTGGAAAAAGGTACTCAGATTTGGCCGTAAGGGCAAGTTGAGCCCGAGATTCATTGGGCCGTACGAAATCTCCGAACGAGTTGGTCCGATTGCGTATAGATTGATTTTGCCCCCTGAACTTGAAAAGATTCACGATGTCTTTCATGTTTCGATGCTTCGACGTTATAGATCCGATCCGTCACATGTGATTAATCCTCAGAAGTTGAAATTCAATCTGACTTGAGTTATGAAGAAGAACCGATTCGTATCCTAGCTTGTGAAGTGAAAGAGTTGCGAAACAAAAGGGTTCCGTTAGTTAAGGTGTTATGGCTCAAACACGGGATCGAGGAAGCTACTTGGGAAACCGAGAGCTCGATGAAAGAACGATACCCAAACCTATTTACCGGTAAGATTTTCGGGGACGAAAATTTCTTAAGTGGGGAGAGTTGTGACAGCCCAAAATTGACCCTAGTCGGGAAGTGGTTTCGGGACCGCTAAATCGAGTCACCGAAATGTTTGAATGTGATATTTATTGTCTAGAATATGTAATTATGAATGTGTGAAAATTTCAAGCTTCGATTTAGTCGATTGCATGTGAATTTAGTCAATAGGACTTATGTGCGACATTTTTGAAATGTGATAGGTCGAAGCATAAGGACCTATTAGTGCATGAAATAAAAAGGGGGGACTTGCATGTCAAATTCCCCCCTAATTAGTAGTGGCCGGCCATGACAAGCATGGTAGACCAAGTGTGATGGGCAAGACATGTCATAGACATGTTGTGTTGGTGCATCATGGGTGGAAAAAAATAAAATAAGGAGCATGGGCATAAAATAATGAAAGGGAATATGATGAAAACAAAAAAAAAAGTGTGTGGTTGTTTCCCCCCCATTGCCGTGAGTTAAAGAAAAGAAAGAGAAAATTTTGTTCATCCTTTTTCATCTTCATTTGGCCGAAAATTCTAAGGAAGGAGGAAGGAGTTCTTGCTTCATGTTTGGTTTGGAAGAGGATTAGGAGGAGGTTTGGCCATACTTGTATCTAGATCAAGGTATGTTTGAGGTTGTGCCATGAGATTCATGCATGTTTTTAGTTGCTAGCTTGAGTTCTAATTATCCCATGGTTCAAATCTTTGCTATGTCATGGGGATGATATTCGGCCTAGGTAGATTTTGTGTTAATGCCATTGCATGCTAAATATGAAGCTTGTTAATGATGCATGTGATGGTGGATTGATGATTCTTGAATCTTCTTTTAGCATTTTTGAGTGAGCACATATGTGCATTGGTTGCTAGATGGAGAAGAATCGGCTAGCAAGTTGTGTGCTAAGGCCGAATATAATTTTTGTATATTAATGAGTAACGCATGTGTTAAATTGATGGAAAGGGAGAGGATGCTTTACTAGTGTATATGTGTGTGTATTAGCCAAGTTTTGAACTTGAAACAAAAGGGTGTTTAGTCAATACAAGTGACCATACTTGTAGAATGTATTAAGTGTTGAAATCGGCCCCAACATAGACATGGATATTCGGCCATAGGAAAGAGATTGGTGTTGCATGTATTCGGTTAGAGGCAAGCATATTGATGCTTTTGTCTTGGCTTAGAAAATTCGGCCAAGGGGGAAAAATTAGCTAAAATGTTGAGTTTGATTCATGATTCCGTACATATGTGACTTTAATGTCTAATGTATAAATATGGGCTAAGTGCCTTGTGTTCCTCTTTTCGATGCTCAAATGATTAAATCAATTTATTTGTTCAATTAAGCTCAAGAGCAAAGGGGAACTAAATCCGATAAAGGGAAGGAAAAAGTGGTCGAATAGCTATCGGAATCGTTCGAAAACACCCGAGGTAAGTTCTTGAGTAAAAGAGCTTAAATTATGATTTGATTAGATCATGTTTTAAGCAAATCAAAATCATGCTCTTTGTGTGTGGCTATTGAGCCGAAATTGCAAGAATGATAAGTGTCTTGTGTTTGAGTTTTGTTAACGAAAATGAAATACGAATGTGCCATGATTTACTGTTAAATGTGCATGGTTATTTGAATGATGTCCGGGCTAAGTCCCGAAGGCTTTGTGCTAAGTGACCATATCCGGACTAAGATCCGAAGGCATTTGTGCGAGATACTAATTCCGGGCTAAGCCCGAAGACATTTGTGCGAGTTACTAAATCTGGGTTAAGTCCCGAAGGCAATTGTGTGAGTTACTATAACCGGGCTATGTCCCGAAGGCATTTGAACGAGTAGCTATATCCGGTTAAATTCCGAAGGTACGTGATTTAGGAATGAATGATCTTGCTGTAAAAATTTCAGTAAATACTCTAGAAACATCCCAACATTGAGGTATGTTTCGTATGTGCTTGAATTTAGTTGAGCCCTTACAAATAAGTATTCGCTCAGTTGATAAACGAGCTACCGGCCTTTGGCTAAGTTGATCTTTTGTGTATGTACATAATGGTTGGTAATGTGAAGCAAGTATGATATCGAAAATTTGTGCATATGAAATTATCCATTTAGCTATATGAATGCTATACTTTTGCTGTGCTGGAATTCCTTGCTCAAAACTTACTAAGCATAAATTGCTTACTCCGTTTCTTTGATCCTCTGTTTTATAGATTTTGGTTCTCCAGCTATCGGACTCGGGATTTTGAAGTCGAAGTCGCCCACACTATCAAAGCCCCCCCTTTTGGTACAATTTTGGTTGAACTTCGAAATGGCATGTATAGGACTACCCGTTTGTTGTGGGTCATGGACCCTTTGGACTTGTATAATTTTGGATAGCCATGCGAAAATGGCTTATATATGTTTGAGTATAATGTTATAATCATTTGGTATGGATATGGTTATTGAGAGGTGTGGATATGCTTGACAAGGATTGGCCATGGGAATGGTTAATCACTATCATAAATTGTGCTATTTATGCAAAAAGGGCTAGTTGAATCATGGAAACTATGAAATAGGTAAAGTCTACCTTAAAGGCAGATGCTGACAGCAGCAGTGATGTAGATTTGGAAAATCACTAAAAATAGTAGGAATGGAATTAAATAGTGAATAAATTATGTAAACGAACCTTGATGAATCTATTTTCATAGGAAAGTAACGAAACAATCATACGGACAGTATGTTAAGAGATATTCAGGTTCTTGTGAGACAGGGCCAGAACGGTTTCTGGATTTCCTGTTCCGACTTTGGAAATTCATTACAAATTAACCAGAGACAATTAGGAGTCAAGCCATATATGTATAGATTCCTCTCTGAGTCTAATTTCTATAGAAACAAACGGTATCAGTATTGAAGCCCTGTACAGGGAGATATCCAAGTCGTAATGCGCAAAGGTCAGTGTAGTCGATCCCTGTAACATGGGAGAATTTGACTAATAAAATGTACTAATTCGCCCAACCAAAAATTATAGAAAAAAATATGTAGATGGGTATATGAGTCTAGTTCAGGGAAATTTACGGAACTGGATTCTGAGTTTCTGAACTCAAGATATGATTTTTAAAGCGACTAGTACGCAGATTGGCAGTGTCTGGGAAATTTTTTTTAAAGTCTGTTAACACCTCGTGTTCGACTCCGGTGACGGTCTCGGGTTCGGGGTGTTACACCCTCTGTCGTCAGATTAGGGTCACGGGCGTTACTAACTAATCACAGCATTTAATTACAACATAAGAAAAACTGCAAGCTGACTATTTACATCACATCATACAAGGAGCAATACATGCTAATTTCATATTTCCATAATAATATTTTATACAATCAATTAATGAATCATGCTATGCAATGCTAAACTTGGTCTTCCACTGTCTACATTCTTTTCACCATTTATCCCTCTTGAAAGATAGAAGTTTGATACATAACAAGACTATTCCAATTACTAGCACCAGAGTATTAGACCATGCTCTGACTACTACCTTCAGTGATATTAGTAGAATGACCTACTCTACCTAGTTCAGGTTTGCTATTACATTCAAAATCACAGTAAAAATACTCTTACAGTCCTTAATACAAGTCTACAGGACACTAAAAATAGTCTAAAAACAAACAGAAGCTAATTTGAAATAACTCTTTAAGTTTAAGGTAAATTTAAAAATACGTAAAAACAGGGGTCACACAGCCGTGTGGCCAAGTAGTGTGGAACACCCTAGACCATGTGGCTTTCAAAGTTGGGACAAATGACCGTGTCCTAGACCGTGTCTCTGACCGTGTAACTCACTGACTTACGACACACGGTCGTGTCCCAGCTCATGTCTCTACCCATTTGGGAACTACACTTATTGTATTTTACAACATGTTCAGGGCACACGCCCGTGTGTGTCACAAGGAAGTGTGACAGACCGTGTCCCAGGCCGTGTGTAGTCAATTCTTTTTGATTTTTAATACTTTCTTGTTTCCTCTTGAAATCAGTTTGGTTCAAAATTTATCTCTTTTAATTCATTCTTTATTTATGTTCTTTGCATTCATTTATTTCTTATTTAATCAATAGATTACTACTCTATTCCCCATTCGATATTAATCCACAATTATTCAAATCTCTTTCTTCTCGTCATGTTCTTTACATTGTTATTCAATAATAAAGATATTATGAATAACATGAGTGGCTAAATCCCCTAGGGGAGATTAACGAGTGCATGAGGTTGTAATTAACAGAGTATTTAGGTTTTCCGAAGAGGGATTAGTTGGTACAAATTACATATCCTTAAACCACTAGACTTGACAACCCTAGGAAGTTATCATAGGCAAGACGAAGTCGGGAGATAAGCAAGTATCAACTAATTGATTAGTTAATTAGTAGCCGAGAGGTAATAATTTGTTAATCGATAGCTAATCCACCCTAAAACCCTAATATGAAGTTAGTTACAATCCCTGAAGCGAGTTAATCCTCTTGATAGGTTTATCAATTTATTTCATTTGTTTATTTTCTCTATTTATTTATTTCTGTTCTCTTAATCTATTTTATAGTCCCTCGTAATATAGGAAATAATTAGTACTACTTAGAATTGTTATTGTGAAAGACTTTTCATTACTTATTCCATCCTCCCTTGGGTACGATCCTCGAAATACTTCCAAGTATTTCGTTGTACAAATTATATTACAATTTGACCCGTGCACTTGCAGACACCGTCGTTCTTAATTCTTATTTTTTGTATATTTAACTATAAATGATAACACATTTAGAGGCAGTCAGGAATTATTTAGAAATGAATGTGGTTTTCTCAAAATGGATATGGAAATGAAAATGAGAAATGATTCATTTGCAAATGTAGATGAATCAATTATAAATGATCAGGAGAATGAGTTTATATTTTGAGCTATTTTAAAGCCCAAAATGAAAATAAACCATTCGATAAAATGAACATGTTGAGTTGTGAAATATTAAATATATTGTTTAGAAATTCACCAGGGTAATATTATTTAATTTATTAGGAGTAAAATTAGGATGAGAAAATTATTTCATATAAAATATTGAAGTTTATTTTTGGAAATAGAAAAACCGAATCGATTTGGATCAAGTTAGAAGTACTGGGTCGAAAAGTCTAAGAAGTACTCGTAATCGGACCTGATGTGGGAGAGGCCAAAAACCCCTCATGGATATGAAGGGGGCGACAACCCTAGTAGGAATACTAAGGGATGTCGTCCACCCTAATCTTACTTTAATTAGGAAGTTGTTTTGTCTTTGAAATAAACCTCTACAATTCAACAAAAGTTCTACCTTCTTTACCTATAAATAGATGACACCAGTAGAGCTATTAACCCAACTTTAATAGATTGTTACTCTGCAAAAAATAAGGAGAATTTATTCTCAACTATTAAATATATTTTTCAGAATAACAATTCTATTGGTTTCTATTAAAGAAGAGAGATTTTTATTTTCACCCCAAAGGAAAGAAAACTTTTTCTAGTTTTGTGTTTTGATTCAATTGGTTCGAGCCCACAGTCGAAGCAATTCATGGTACGAGAATAGCAGAGAAGATCGTGTGGTTGAAAGTCAGAAAACATCAAGGATTCGATTATATGAAAAAAATGTATGATTTTGGTGTAATGTTTATTGCTATGAAGATCACAAACTGGGTGGTTTTCAAAATTTTAATTTTCAGTTGTGCAGGAAAGCCATTTTCAAACTGGATTTTTCCAATAGTTCTTACTGCCTCCTAAGAACAATTCACTTGCTACCCATTTGCCAAGAATAACTGGTCATCCTGGTTGATAATTCAACGACTCCATTAGCTAATACTCGAGTAATAGTGTACAGTTTGAAATAGCAAGATTTTAATTTCCTAGGGAATAATTTCAAGCGGGAATTGAACAACAACACCTGTTGACCAACACAAAGTACTTTTGTCTAATGATTGTATCATGATGGAGTTTCCTCTTTTCATGTACAATTTAGCATTCTCATAGGCTAAGAATCGAAACTTTTCCAATCATGCTGCTAAAATAGACGAGCTTCCTTCGCCAAGCTAGGGTCCAAATTTAGCACCTTAATTGCCCACTACACCCGCTTTTCTAGCTCAATAAAGAGATGACAATTCTACTGTAGGCCAATAAATATGAAGACATCCTAAAGGTGTCTTGTACACTGTCCGATAGGCTTACAAAGCATCATCTAACCGAATCGACCAATCCTTCTAAGTTGTGTTTACTATCTTTTCAAGAATTAGCATAATCTTTTGAGTCAACACTTTGGCTTTGCCACTAGCGTGAGTATGGCAAGCACTGTCAATTTGGTGCCTCACACTATACTTGTAAGGGTGCTTTCTAGTTGTTTACTACAAAAGTGTGATCCTTCATCACTAATAAGCGCCCAGGGTGTTCAAAATCTTGGAAAGATATTTTTACGTAGGATCTTCACCACTGAATTTGTGTCATTGTTCGATGAAGCAAATTCTTCTATCCACTTGGACACATAATCTACAGCTAAAAGAATGTATTGATTTCCAAATGTAACAAACCATTTTTTAGTGGTATAAGAAATAGTGGTTTCAGAATTTCATTTTCGACGAGTGATTCTGCAATATTATTTATAATGTTTACAAGCCTATACAATTTTATTGATTTTTATTCGATAGTTTATGAACGATTAATATTTAAGGTACAATGTCTGAATCGTGAAAATTGTAAAATTTAATTGCTATGGATATTTAAGTTGTCAAAGGTCTAAAAAAGCAATTGGACCAATGTGTGCTTATGTTAGTGGATGAATATGTTATCATCCATGTTAATAAGGCTAATTAAGCTTAAAGATAGGTTAATTAAAGTTTATTTTAAAAGATCCTAATATTTTCAATAATGTCCAACTATATAAGTTAAAGTTTAATGAAGAAAAAGATGATATTGGATCATTTTCTCATCTTTCTTCTCCCATAGTCAAATGTTAGAAGCAAAAATATAGGGTTTAACATTTCCACGTCAACATTTAATTGTTAAGTGATTTCAAGCTCGTTCTTGTAATTTTATATTTTTAGAATCCGGGAGCTTGATTTAACTAACCGACTTTAAAGTTTGAATGTTCCATTGATGATTTTTGAAGCTTTTGGCATTAAATGGTTGCATATGAAGCTTAGATGTTAAGTAGGACTAAATTGTAAATTGAGATTTTGTTAGTTTTGCTATAAAGACTGAAATGTAAAATTTATAAGCAGTGGAATGAAAAATATATACTATGTGTTGCTATTAAGTTATTTAAGGATGGATTTGAGATTGGGTTTTGAAAATGAAGGTTAAATGTGAAAGATATGCTTATTTAGTTTTAGTGACTAAATTGAATAAAATGCAAAAATTTAGGGAAATGGTGAAATGTGATAACAGGATATCATATGCATTTTATAAAATGTTATAAGGTATTTAGAACAGATAAATTGAAATGAATTACTGTTTAGATTAAGATTTGAGTCAACCAAGAACTTAATCAAGGAAAACAAAAAATTTGTGGAATACTCCACAAAGTTGTAGCTTTTTGTTGTTTTAGGCAAGTCGTATGAATTTTTTTTTTGTGTATATTTTTTGTTGTATATTTTCTAGTGATTGAATTGTTGTATAATAACGAATACTGGCATCAGAAGGACTAATTTGCAAAATGAGGTGTTGTGTCAAATATGAATGAATAGTAATATGAGATGGGTACGAATTGTTGGTAATGATTATAGTTTCTATATATGAAAAAATTATGAGGGTTCAAAAGGTGTATAAGGATTTAAGGCCCATGTGAACTTAGTAAACGATTAGGATACAAGTGGCATGCCATTAGGGTTTAAAAAGGAACCAGGTGTCAGTTTTGGATGTCTTTACTGATTCTGAGGTCCTACATGTGTTGGTGATTCTCCACAACTCATGTGGGCATCTAGTAAAGTTTAAAGTCCTAATTCAATAGCTCGTGTGAGCTATTATATTCATAGCTGTGTAAGAAATTTAATTCTCGTGTATCTGAGGTCACTTTACTATAGTTCTTCCAGGTGAAAATAGTAACTAGATGAAATTGGATCGAATAGTAAAGATCAAATGTGAAACCAATGGTTATATGTATAAAATGATAAGGTTATATACGGTGAATGGTACT